>NW_027489333.1:0-53372 GCF_050948215.1 Halictus rubicundus | reverse complement strand
AGGAGAGGATAGGATAGAGGATAGGATAGGATAGAGTATAGGATAGGATAGAGGATAGGATAGGGTAGAGGATAGGATAGGACAGAGGATACGATATGATAGAGGATAGGATAGGCAAGAGGACATGATAGGATAGAGGATAGGATAGGATAGAGGATATTGTAGGGTAGAGGATAGGATATGATAGAGGATAGGATAGGATAGAGGAAAGGATAGGATAGAGGATAGGATAGGATAGAGGATAGGATAGGATAGAGGATAGGATAGGATAGAGGTTAGGAAAGAGGATAGGATATAATACAGTATAGGATAGGATTGAGTATAGGATGGGATAGCGGATAGGATAGGGTTTTGGATAGGATATAGGATAGGTTAGGATAGAGGATAGGATAGGATAGAGGGTATTGTAGGATAGAGGACAGGATAGGATAGAGGATAGGATAGGATAGAGGATAGGGTAGGATAGAGGATAGGATAGGATAGAGGATAGGATAATATAGAGTATACGATATGTTAGAGAATAGGAAAGAGGATAGAATATAATACAGTATAGGATAGGATTGAGTACAGGATGGGATAGAGGATAGGATAGGGGATTGGATAGGAAAGAGGATAGGATAGGATAGAGGATAGGATAGGCAAGAGGACAGGATAGGATAGAGGATAGGATAGGATAGAGGATATTGTAGGATAGAGGATAGGATAGGATAGAGGATAGGATAGGATAGAGGAAAGGATAGGATAGAGGATAGGATAGGATAGAGGATAGGATAGGATAGAGGATAGGATACGATAGAGGTTAGGATAGTATAGAGGATAGGATAGGATAGAGGATAGGATAGGATAGAGGATAGGATAGGATAGAGGGTAGGATAGGATAGAGGATAGGATAGGATAGAGGATAGGATAGGATAGAGTATAGGATAGGATAGAGGATAGGATAGGATAGAGGGTAGGATAGGATAGAGGATAGGATAGGATAGAGGATAAGATAGGAAAGAGGAGAGGATAGGATAGAGGATAGAGGATAGGATAGAGGATAGGATAGAGGATAGGATAGAGGATAGGATAGGATAGAGGATAGGATAGGATAGGGAATAGGATAGGATAGAGGATAGGATAGGATAGCGGGGAGTATAGGATAGAGGATAGGATAGGATAGAGGATAGGATAGGATACAGGATAGGATAGGATAGATTTTAGGATAGTATAGAGGATAGGATAGGATAGAGGATAGGATAGGATAGGGCATTGGATAGGATAGAGGATAGGATATAATAGAGGATAGGATAGGATAGAGGATAGGATAGGATAGAGGATAGGATAGGATAGAGGATAGGATAGGATAGAGGGTAGGATAGGATAGAGCATAGGATTAGATAGAGGATAGGATAGAATAGAGGATAGGATAGAGGATAGGATAGGATAGAGGATAGGATAGGATAGAGGATAGGATAGAATAGAGGAGAGGATAGGATAGAGGATAGGATAGGATAGAGGATAGGATAGGATAGAGGATAGGATAGGATAGAGAATAGGATAGGATAGAGGATAGGATAGGATAGAGGATAGGATAGGATAGAGGATAGGATAGGATAGGATTGAGGAGAGGATAGGATAGAGGATAGGATAGGATAGAGGATAGGATAGAATAGAGGATAGGATAGGGTATTCGATAGGATAGAGGATAGGATAGGATAGAGGATAGGATAGGATAGAGGATAGGATAGGATAGAGGAGAGGATAGGATAGAGGATAGGATAGGATAGAGGATAGGATAGGGTAGAGGATAGGATAGGATAGAGGATAGGATAGGATAGAGGAGAGGATAGGATAGAGGATAGGATAGGATAGAGGATAGGATAGGATTGAGTATAGGATGGGATAGAGGATAGGATAGGGTTTTGGATAGGATAGAGGATAGGTTAGGATAGAGGATAGGATAGGATAGAGGATATTGTAGGATAGAGGACAGGATAGGATAGAGTATAGGATAGGATAGAGGATAGGATAGGATAGAGGGTAGGATACGATAGAGGATAGGATAGGATAGAGGATAGGATAGGATAGAGGATAGGATAGGATAGAGTATAGGATAGGATAGAGGATAGGATAGGATAGATGGTAGGATAGGATAGAGGATAGGATAGGATAGAGGATACGATAGGATAGAGGATAGGATAGGATAGAGGATAGGATAGGATAGAGGAGAGGATAGGATAGAATATAGGATAGGATAGAGGATAGGATAGGATTGAGTATAGGATGGGATAGAGGATAGGATAGGGTTTTGGATAGGATAGAGGATAGGTTAGGATAGAGGATAGGATAGGATAGAGGATATTGTAGGATAGAGGACAGGATAGGATAGAGTATAGGATAGGATAGAGGATAGGATAGGATAGAGGATAGGATAGGATAGAGAATAGGATAGGATAGAGGATAGGATAGGATAGAGGATAGGGTAGGATAGAGGATAGGATAGGATAGGATTGAGGAGAGGATAGGATAGAGGATAGGATAGGATAGAGGATAGGATAGAATAGAGGATAGGATAGGGTATTCGATAGGATAGAGGATAGGATAGGATAGAGGATAGGATAGGATAGAGGATAGGATAGGATAGAGGAGAGGATAGGATAGAGGATAGGATAGGATAGAGGATAGGATAGGATAGAGGATAGGATAGGATTGAGTATAGGATGGGATAGAGGATAGGATAGGGTTTTGGATAGGATAGAGGATAGGTTAGGATAGAGGATAGGATAGGATAGAGGATATTGTAGGATAGAGGACAGGATAGGATAGAGTATAGGATAGGATAGAGGATAGGATAGGATAGAGGGTAGGATACGATAGAGGATAGGATAGGATAGAGGATAGGATAGGATAGAGGATAGGATAGGATAGAGTATAGGATAGGATAGAGGATAGGATAGGATAGATGGTAGGATAGGATAGAGGATAGGATAGGATAGAGGATACGATAGGATAGAGGATAGGATAGGATAGAGGATAGGATAGGATAGAGGAGAGGATAGGATAGAATATAGGATAGGATAGAGGATAGGATAGGATTGAGTATAGGATGGGATAGAGGATAGGATAGGGTTTTGGATAGGATAGAGGATAGGTTAGGATAGAGGATAGGATAGGATAGAGGATATTGTAGGATAGAGGACAGGATAGGATAGAGTATAGGATAGGATAGAGGATAGGATAGGATAGAGGGTAGGATACGATAGAGGATAGGATAGGATAGAGGATAGGATAGGATAGAGGATATGATATGATAGAGGATAGGATAGGATAGAGGATAGGATAGGATAGAGGATAGGATAGGATAGAGGATATTGTAGGATAGAGGATAGGATAGGATAGAGGATAGGATAGGATAGAGGTTAGGATAGTATGGAGGATAGGATAGGATCGAGGATAGGATAGGATAGAGGAGAGGATAGGATAGAGGATAGGATAGGATAGAGGATTGGATAGGGTAGATTATAGGATAGGATAGGATAGAGGGTAGTGTAGAATTTGGATAGGATACAGGATAGGATAGAATAGAGGATAGGATAGGATAGAGAATAGGATAGGATAGAGGATATTATAGGTTAGAGGCTAGGATAGGATAAGGGATACGATATGATAGAGGATAGGAAAGAGGATAGGTTATAATACAGTATAGGATAGGATTGAGGATAGGATAGGATAGAGGATAGGATAGGATAGAGGATAGGATAGGATAGAGGTTAGGAAAGAGGATAGGATATAATACAGTATAGGATAGGATTGAGTATAGGATGGGATAGAGGATAGGATAGGGTTTTGGATAGGATAGAGGATAGGTTAGGATAGAGGATAGGATAGGATAGAGGATATTGTAGGATAGAGGATAGGATAGGATAGAGGATAGGATAGGATAGAGGATAGGGTAGGATAGAGGATAGGATAGGATAGAGGATAGGATAATATAGAGTATACGATATGTTAGAGAATAGGAAAGAGGATAGGATATAATACAGTATAGGATAGGATTGAGTACAGGATGGGATAGAGGATAGGATAGGGGATTGGATAGGGAAGAGGATAGGATAGGATAGAGGATAGGATAGGCAAGAGGACAGGATAGGATAGAGGATAGGATAGGATAGAGGATATTGTAGGATAGAGGATGGGATAGGATAGAGGATAGGATAGGATAGAGGATAGGATAGGATAGAGGATAGGATAGGATAGAGGAGAGGATAGGATAGAGGATAGGATAGGATAGAGGATTGGATAGGATAGAGGATAGGATAGGATAGGATAGAGGATAGGATAGGATAGAGGATAGGATAGGATAGAGGATAGGATAGGATAGAGGATAGGATAGGATAGAGGATTGGATAGGTAATTGGATAGGATAGAGTATAGGATAAGGTAGAGGATAGATAGGATAGAGGATATAATAGGGTAGAGGATAGGATAGGATAGGAAAGAGGATAGGATAGGATAGCGGATAGGATAGGATAGAGGATAGGATTGAGGATAGGATAGGATAGAGGATAGGATAGGATAGATTATAGGATAGGATAGAGGATAGGATAGGATAGAGGATAGGATAGGATAGAGGATAGGATAGGATAGAGGATAGGATAGGATAGAGGATAGGATAGGATAGAGGATAGGATAGGATAGAGGATAGGATAGGATAGAGGATAGGATAGGATAGAGGATAGGATAGGATAGAGGATAGGATAGGATAGAGGATAGGATAGGATAGAGGATAGGATAGGATAGAGGATAGGATAGGATAGAGGTTAGGATAGTATGGAGGATGGGATCGGATAGAGGATAGGATAGGATAGAGGATAGGATAGGATAGAGGATAGGATAGGATAGAGGAGAGGATAGGATAGAGGATAGGATAGGATAGAGGATTGGATAGGATAGAGGATAGGATAGGATAGGATAGAGGGTAGGGTAGAATTTGGATAGGATACAGGATAGGATAGAATAGAGGATAGGATAGGATAGGATAGAGAATAGGATAGGATAGAGGATATTATAGGTTAGAGGATAGGATAGGATAGAGGATACGATATGATAGAGGATAGGAAAGAGGATAGCATATAATACAGTATAGGATAGGATTGAGTATAGGATGGGATAGAGGATAGGATAGGGTTTTGGATAGGATAGAGGATAGGTTAGGATAGAGGATAGGATAGGATAGAGGATATTGTAGGATAGAGGATAGGATAGGATAGAGGATAGGATAGGATAGAGGAAAGGATAGGATAGAGGATAGGATAGGATAGAGGATAGGATAGGATAGAGGATAGGATAGGATAGAGGATATAATAGGGTAGAGGATAGGATAGGATAGGAAAGAGGATAGGATAGGATAGCGGATAGGATAGGATAGAGGATAGGATAGGATAGATTATAGGATAGGATAGAGGATAGGATAGGATAGAGGATAGGATAGGATAGAGGATAGGATAGGATAGAGGATTGGATAGGATAGAGGATAGGATAGGATAGAGGATAGGATAGGATAGAGGATAGGATAGGATAGAGGATAGGATAGGATAGAGGACAGGATAGGATAGAGGTTAGGATAGTATGGAGGATGGGATAGGATAGAGGATAGGATAGGATAGAGGATAGGATAGGATAGAGGATAGGATAGGATAGAGGAGAGGATAGGATAGAGGATAGGATAGGATAGAGGATTGGATAGGATAGAGGATAGGATAGGATAGGATAGAGGGTAGGATAGGATAGAGGATAGGATAGGATAGAGGATAGGATAGGATAGAGGATAGGATAGGATAGAGGATTGGATAGGTAATTGGATAGGATAGAGTATAGGATAAGGTAGAGGATAGATAGGATAGAGGATATAATAGGGTAGAGGATAGGATAGGATAGGAAAGAGGATAGGATAGGATAGCGGATAGGATAGGATAGAGGATAGGATTGAGGATAGGATAGGATAGAGGATAGGATAGGATAGATTATAGGATAGGATAGAGGATAGGATAGGATAGAGGATAGGATAGGAAAGAGGATAGGATAGGATAGCGGATAGGATAGGATAGAGGATAGGATTGAGGATAGGATAGGATAGAGGATAGGATAGGATAGATTATAGGATAGGATAGAGGATAGGATAGGATAGAGGATAGGATAGGATAGAGGATAGGATAGGATAGAGGATAGGATAGGATAGAGGATAGGATAGGATAGAGGATAGGATAGGATAGAGGATAGGATAGGATAGAGGATAGGATAGGATAGAGGATAGGATAGGATAGAGGATAGGATAGGATAGAGGATAGGATAGGATAGAGGATAGGATAGGATAGAGGATAGGATAGGATAGAGGATAGGATAGGATAGAGGATAGGATAGGATAGAGGATAGGATAGGATAGAGGTTAGGATAGTATGGAGGATGGGATCGGATAGAGGATAGGATAGGATAGAGGATAGGATAGGATAGAGGATAGGATAGGATAGAGGAGAGGATAGGATAGAGGAAAGGATAGGATAGAGGATAGGATAGGATAGAGGATAGGATAGGATAGAGGATAGGATAGGATAGAGGTTAGGAAAGAGGATAGGATATAATACAGTATAGGATAGGATTGAGTACAGGATGGGATAGAGGATAGGATAGGATAGAGGATAGGATAGGATAGAGGATAGGGTAGGATAGAGGATAGGATAGGATAGAGGATAGGATAATATAGAGTATACGATATGTTAGAGAATAGGAAAGAGGATAGGATATAATACAGTGTAGGATAGGATTGAGTATAGGATGGGATAGAGGATAGGATAGGGGATTGGATAGGAAAGAGGATAGGGTAGGATAGAGGATAGGATAGGCAAGAGGACAGGATAGGATAGAGGATTGGATAGGATAGAGGATATTGTAGGGTAGAGGATAGGATAGGATAGAGGATAGGATAGGATAGAGGATAGGATAGGATAGAGGATAGGATAGGATAGAGGATAGGATAGGATAGAGGATAGGATAGGATAGAGGATAGGATAGGATAGAGGATAGGATAGGATAGAGGATAGGATAGGATAGAGGATAGGATAGGATAGAGGATAGGATAGGATAGAGGTTAGGATAGTATGGAGGATGGGATAGGATAGAGGATAGGATAGGATAGAGGATAGGATAGGATAGAGGATAGGATAGGATAGATTATAGGATAGGATAGAGGATAGGATAGGATAGAGGATAGGATAGGATAGAGGATAGGATAGGATAGAGGATAGGATAGGATAGAGGATAGGATAGGATAGAGGATAGGATAGGATAGAGGATAGGATAGGATAGAGGATAGGATAGGATAGAGGATAGGTTAGGATAGAGGATAGGATAGGATAGAGGATATTGTAGGATAGAGGATAGGATAGGATAGAGGATAGGATAGGATAGAGGATAGGGTAGGATAGAGGATAGGATAGGATAGAGGATAGGATAATATAGAGTATACGAAATGTTAGAGAATAGGAAAGAGGATAGGATATAATACAGTGTAGGATAGGATTGAGTATAGGATGGGATAGAGGATAGGATAGGGGATTGGATAGGAAAGAGGATAGGATAGGATAGAGGATAGGATAGGCAAGAGGACAGGATAGGATAGAGGATAGGATAGGATAGAGGATATTGTAGGGTAGAGGATAGGATAGGATAGAGGATAGGATAGGATAGAGGAAAGGATAGGATAGAGGATAGGATAGGATAGAGGATAGGATAGGATAGAGGTTAGAAAAGAGGATAGGATATAATACAGTATAGGATAGGATTGGGTACAGGATGGGATAGAGGATAGGATAGGGGATTGGATAGGAAAGAGGATAGGATAGGATAGAGGATAGGATAGGCAAGAGGACAGGATAGGATAGAGGATAGGATAGGATAGAGGATATTGTAGGATAGAGGATAGGATAGGATAGAGGATAGGATAGGCAAGAGGACAGGATAGGATACAGGATAGGATAGGATAGAGGATATTGTAGGGTAGAGGGTAGGATAGGATAGAGGATAGGATAGGATAGAGGAAAGGATAGGATAGAGGATAGGATACGATAGAGGATAGGATAGGATAGAGGATAGGATAGGATAGAGGATATAATAGGGTAGAGGATAGGATAGGATAGGAAAGAGGATAGGATAGGATAGCGGATAGGATAGGATAGAGGATAGGATTGAGGATAGGATAGGATAGAGGATAGGATAGGATAGAGGATAGGATAGGATAGATTATAGGATAGGATAGAGGATAGGATAGGATAGAGGATAGGATAGGATAGAGGATAGGATAGCATAGAGGATAGGATAGGATAGAGGATAGGATAGGATAGAGGATAGGATAGGATAGAGGATAGGATAGGATAGAGGATAGGATAGGATAGAGGATAGGATAGGATAGAGGATAGGATAGGATAGAGGTTAGGATAGTATGGAGGATGGGATAGGATAGAGGATAGGATAGGATAGAGGATAGGATAGGATAGAGGAGAGGATAGGATAGAGGATAGGATAGGATAGAGGATTGGATAGGATAGAGGATAGGATAGGATAGGATAGAGGGTAGGATAGGATAGAGGATAGGATAGGATAGAGGATAGGATAGGATAGAGGATAGGATAGGATAGAGGATTGGATAGGTAATTGGATAGGATAGAGTATAGGATAAGGTAGAGGATAGATAGGATAGAGGATATAATAGGGTAGAGGATAGGATAGGATAGGAAAGAGGATAGGATAGGATAGCGGATAGGATAGGATAGAGGATAGGATTGAGGATAGGATAGGATAGAGGATAGGATAGGATAGATTATAGGATAGGATAGAGGATAGGATAGGATAGAGGATAGGATAGGAAAGAGGATAGGATAGGATAGCGGATAGGATAGGATAGAGGATAGGATTGAGGATAGGATAGGATAGAGGATAGGATAGGATAGATTATAGGATAGGATAGAGGATAGGATAGGATAGAGGATAGGATAGGATAGAGGATAGGATAGGATAGAGGATAGGATAGGATAGAGGATAGGATAGGATAGAGGATAGGATAGGATAGAGGATAGGATAGGATAGAGGATAGGATAGGATAGAGGATAGGATAGGATAGAGGATAGGATAGGATAGAGGATAGGATAGGATAGAGGATAGGATAGGATAGAGGATAGGATAGGATAGAGGATAGGATAGGATAGAGGTTAGGATAGTATGGAGGATGGGATCGGATAGAGGATAGGATAGGATAGAGGATAGGATAGGATAGAGGATAGGATAGGATAGAGGAGAGGATAGGATAGAGGATAGGATAGGATAGAGGATTGGATAGGATAGAGGATAGGATAGGATAGGATAGAGGGTAGGGTAGAATTTGGATAGGATACAGGATAGGATAGAATAGAGGATAGGATAGGATAGGATAGAGAATAGGATAGGATAGAGGATATTATAGGTTAGAGGATAGGATAGGATAGAGGATACGATATGATAGAGGATAGGAAAGAGGATAGCATATAATACAGTATAGGATAGGATTGAGTATAGGATGGGATAGAGGATAGGATAGGGTTTTGGATAGGATAGAGGATAGGATAGGATAGAGGATAGGATAGGCAAGAGGACAGGATAGGATAGAGGATTGGATAGGATAGAGGATATTGTAGGGTAGAGGATAGGATAGGATAGAGGATAGGATAGGATAGAGGATAGGATAGGATAGAGGATAGGATAGGATAGAGGATAGGATAGGATAGAGGATAGGATAGGATAGAGGATAGGTTAGGATAGAGGATAGGATAGGATAGAGGATATTGTAGGATAGAGGATAGGATAGGATAGAGGATAGGATAGGATAGAGGATAGGGTAGGATAGAGGATAGGATAGGATAGAGGATAGGATAATATAGAGTATACGAAATGTTAGAGAATAGGAAAGAGGATAGGATATAATACAGTGTAGGATAGGATTGAGTATAGGATGGGATAGAGGATAGGATAGGGGATTGGATAGGAAAGAGGATAGGATAGGATAGAGGATAGGATAGGCAAGAGGACAGGATAGGATAGAGGATAGGATAGGATAGAGGATATTGTAGGGTAGAGGATAGGATAGGATAGAGGATAGGATAGGATAGAGGAAAGGATAGGATAGAGGATAGGATAGGATAGAGGATAGGATAGGATAGAGGTTAGAAAAGAGGATAGGATATAATACAGTATAGGATAGGATTGAGTACAGGATGGGATAGAGGATAGGATAGGGGATTGGATAGGAAAGAGGATAGGATAGGATAGAGGATAGGATAGGCAAGAGGACAGGATAGGATAGAGGATAGGATAGGATAGAGGATATTGTAGGATAGAGGATAGGATAGGATAGAGGATAGGATAGGCAAGAGGACAGGATAGGATACAGGATAGGATAGGATAGAGGATATTGTAGGGTAGAGGGTAGGATAGGATAGAGGATAGGATAGGATAGAGGAAAGGATAGGATAGAGGATAGGATACGATAGAGGATAGGATAGGATAGAGGATAGGATAGGATAGAGGATATAATAGGGTAGAGGATAGGATAGGATAGGAAAGAGGATAGGATAGGATAGCGGATAGGATAGGATAGAGGATAGGATTGAGGATAGGATAGGATAGAGGATAGGATAGGATAGAGGATAGGATAGGATAGATTATAGGATAGGATAGAGGATAGGATAGGATAGAGGATAGGATAGGATAGAGGATAGGATAGGATAGAGGATAGGATAGGATAGAGGATAGGATAGGATAGAGGATAGGATAGGATAGAGGATAGGATAGGATAGAGGATAGGATAGGATAGAGGATAGGATAGGATAGAGGATAGGATAGGATAGAGGATAGGATAGGATAGAGGATAGGATAGGATAGAGGATAGGATAGGATAGAGGTTAGGATAGTATGGAGGATGGGATAGGATAGAGGATAGGATAGGATAGAGGATAGGATAGGATAGAGGATAGGATAGGATAGAGGAGACTATAGGATAGAGGATAGGATAGGATAGAGGATTGGATAGGATAGAGGATAGGATAGGATAGGATAGAGGGTAGGGTAGAATTTGGATAGGATACAGGATAGGATAGAATAGAGGATAGGATAGGATAGGATAGAGAGTAGGATAGGATAGAGGATATTATAGGTTAGAGGATAGGATAGGATAGAGGATACGATATGATAGAGGATAGGAAAGAGGATAGCATATAATACAGTATAGGATAGGATTGAGTATAGGATGGGATAGAGGATAGGATAGGGTTTTGGATAGGATAGAGGATAGGTTAGGATAGAGTATAGGATAGGATAGAGGATATTGTAGGATAGAGGATAGGATAGGATAGAGGATAGGATAGGATAGAGGGTAGGGTAGAATTTGGATAGGATACAGGATAGGATAGAATAGAGGATAGGATAGGATAGGATAGAGAATAGGATAGGATAGAGGATATTATAGGTTAGAGGATAGGATAGGATAGAGGATACGATATGATAGAGGATAGGAAAGAGGATAGCATATAATACAGTATAGGATAGGATTGAGGATAGGATAGGATAGAGGATAGGATAGGATAGAGGATAGGATAGGATAGATGATAGGATAGGATAGAGGATTGGATAGGTAATTGGATAGGATAGAGTATAGGATAAGGTAGAGGATAGGATAGGATAGAGGATATAATAGGATAGAGGATAGGATAGGATAGGAAAGAGGATAGGATAGGATAGCGGATAGGATAGGATAGAGGATAGGATTCGGGGATAGGATAGGATAGAGGATAGGATAGGATAGATTATAGGATAGGATAGAGGATAGGATAGGATAGAGGATAGGATAGGATAGAGGATAGGATAGGATAGAGGATAGGATAGGATAGAGGATAGGATAGGATAGAGGATAGGATAGGATAGAGGATAGAGGATAGGATAGAGGATAGGATAGGATAGACGTTAGGATAGTATGGAGGATGGGATAGGATAGAGGATAGGATAGGATAGAGGATAGGATAGGATAGAGGATAGGATAGGATAGAGGAGAGGATAGGATAGAGGATAGGATAGGATAGAGGATTGGATGGGATAGAGGATAGGATAGGATAGGATAGAGGGTAGGGTAGAATTTGGATAGGATACAGGGTAGGATAGAATAGAGGATAGGATAGGATAGGATAGAGAATAGGATAGGATAGAGGATATTATAGGTTAGAGGATAGGATAGGATAGAGGATACGATGTGATAGAGGATAGGAAAGAGGATAGCATATAGTACAGTATAGGATAGGATTGAGTATAGGATGGGATAGAGGATAGGATAGGGTTTTGGATAGGATAGAGGATAGGTTAGGATAGAGGATAGGA
Organism: Halictus rubicundus; assembly: GCF_050948215.1. NCBI lineage: Eukaryota > Metazoa > Arthropoda > Insecta > Hymenoptera > Halictidae > Halictus > Halictus rubicundus. The sequence goes on along the minus strand of NW_027489333.1, from coordinate 40,940 downwards.
TAGGATAGAGGATATTGTAGGATAGAGGATAGGATAGGATAGAGGATAGGATAGGATAGAGGATAGGGTAGGATAGAGGATAGGATAGGATAGAGGACAGGATAATATAGAGTATACGATATGTTAGAGAATAGGAAAGAGGATAGGATGTAATACAGTGTAGGATAGGATTGAGTATAGGATGGGATAGAGGATAGGATAGGGGATTGGATAGGAAAGAGGATAGGATAGGATAGAGGATAGGATAGGCAAGAGGACAGGATAGGATAGAGGATAGGATAGGATAGAGGATATTATAGGTTAGAGGATAGGATAGGATAGAGGATACGATATGATAGAGGATAGGAAAGAGGATAGCATATAATACAGTATAGGATAGGATTGAGTATAGGATGGGATAGAGGATAGGATAGGATAGAGGATAGGATAGGATAGAGGATAGGATAGAGGATAGGATAGGCAAGAGGACAGGATAGGATAGAGGATTGGATAGGATAGAGGATATTGTAGGGTAGAGGATAGGATAGGATAGAGGATAGGATAGGATAGAGGAAAGGATAGGATAGAGGATAGGATAGGATAGAGGATAGGATAGGATAGAGGATAGGATAGGATAGAGGTTAGGAAAGAGGATAGGATATAATACAGTATAGGATAGGATTGAGTACCGGATGGGATAGAGGATAGGATAGGGGATTGGATAGGAAAGAGGATAGGATAGGATAGAGGATAGGATAGGCAAGAGGACAGGATAGGATAGAGGATAGGATAGGATAGAGGAGAGGATAGGATAGAGGATAGGATAGGATAGAGTATAGGATGGGATAGAGGATAGGATAGGGTTTTGGATAGGATAGAGGACAGGTTAGGATAGAGGATAGGATAGGATAGAGGATATTGTAGGATAGAGGATAGGATAGGATAGAGGATAGGATAGGATAGAGGATAGGGTAGGATAGAGGATAGGATAGGATAGAGTATAGGATGGGATAGAGGATAGGATAGGGTTTTGGATAGGATAGAGGACAGGTTAGGATAGAGGATAGGATAGGATAGAGGATATTGTAGGATAGAGGATAGGATAGGATAGAGGATAGGATAGGATAGAGGATAGGGTAGGATAGAGGATAGGATAGGATAGAGGATAGGATAATATAGAGTATACGATATGTTAGAGAATAGGAAAGAGGATAGGATATAATACAGTGTAGGATAGGATTGAGTATAGGATGGGATAGAGGATAGGATAGGGGATTGGATAGGAAAGAGGATAGGATAGGATAGAGGATAGGATAGGCAAGAGGACAGGATAGGATAGAGGATAGGATAGGAAAGAGGATATTATAGGTTAGAGGATAGGATAGGATAGAGGATACGATATGATAGAGGATAGGAAAGAGGATAGCATATAATACAGTATAGGATAGGATTGAGTATAGGATGGGATAGAGGATAGGATAGGGTTTTGGATAGGATAGAGGACAGGTTAGGATAGAGGATAGGATAGGATAGAGGATATTGTAGGATAGAGGATAGGATAGGATAGAGGATAGGATGGGATAGAGGATAGGGTAGGATAGAGGATAGGATAGGATAGAGGATAGGATAATATAGAGTATACGATATGTTAGAGAATAGGAAAGAGGATAGGATATAATACAGTGTAGGATAGGATTGAGGATATTGTAGGGTAGAGGATAGGATAGGATAGAGGATAGGATAGGATAGAGGAAAGGATAGGATAGAGGATAGGATAGGATAGAGGATAGGATAGGATAGAGGATAGGATAGGATAGAGGATAGGTTAGGATAGAGGATAGGATAGGATAGAGGATATTGTAGGATAGAGGATAGGATAGGATAGAGGATAGGATAGGATAGAGGATAGGGTAGGATAGAGGATAGGATAGGATAGAGGATAGGATAATATAGAGTATACGAAATGTTAGAGAATAGGAAAGAGGATAGGATATAATACAGTGTAGGATAGGATTGAGTATAGGATGGGATAGAGGATAGGATAGGGGATTGGATAGGAAAGAGGATAGGATAGGATAGAGGATAGGATAGGCAAGAGGACAGGATAGGATAGAGGATAGGATAGGATAGAGGATATTGTAGGGTAGAGGATAGGATAGGATAGAGGATAGGATAGGATAGAGGAAAGGATAGGATAGAGGATAGGATAGGATAGAGGATAGGATAGGATAGAGGTTAGAAAAGAGGATAGGATATAATACAGTATAGGATAGGATTGAGTACAGGATGGGATAGAGGATAGGATAGGGGATTGGATAGGAAAGAGGATAGGATAGGATAGAGGATAGGATAGGCAAGAGGACAGGATAGGATAGAGGATAGGATAGGATAGAGGATATTGTAGGATAGAGGATAGGATAGGATAGAGGATAGGATAGGCAAGAGGACAGGATAGGATACAGGATAGGATAGGATAGAGGATATTGTAGGGTAGAGGGTAGGATAGGATAGAGGATAGGATAGGATAGAGGAAAGGATAGGATAGAGGATAGGATACGATAGAGGATAGGATAGGATAGAGGATAGGATAGGATAGAGGATATAATAGGGTAGAGGATAGGATAGGATAGGAAAGAGGATAGGATAGGATAGCGGATAGGATAGGATAGAGGATAGGATTGAGGATAGGATAGGATAGAGGATAGGATAGGATAGAGGATAGGATAGGATAGATTATAGGATAGGATAGAGGATAGGATAGGATAGAGGATAGGATAGGATAGAGGATAGGATAGGATAGAGGATAGGATAGGATAGAGGATAGGATAGGATAGAGGATAGGATAGGATAGAGGATAGGATAGGATAGAGGATAGGATAGGATAGAGGATAGGATAGGATAGAGGATAGGATAGGATAGAGGATAGGATAGGATAGAGGATAGGATAGGATAGAGGATAGGATAGGATAGAGGTTAGGATAGTATGGAGGATGGGATAGGATAGAGGATAGGATAGGATAGAGGATAGGATAGGATAGAGGATAGGATAGGATAGAGGAGACTATAGGATAGAGGATAGGATAGGATAGAGGATTGGATAGGATAGAGGATAGGATAGGATAGGATAGAGGGTAGGGTAGAATTTGGATAGGATACAGGATAGGATAGAATAGAGGATAGGATAGGATAGGATAGAGAGTAGGATAGGATAGAGGATATTATAGGTTAGAGGATAGGATAGGATAGAGGATACGATATGATAGAGGATAGGAAAGAGGATAGCATATAATACAGTATAGGATAGGATTGAGTATAGGATGGGATAGAGGATAGGATAGGGTTTTGGATAGGATAGAGGATAGGTTAGGATAGAGTATAGGATAGGATAGAGGATATTGTAGGATAGAGGATAGGATAGGATAGAGGATAGGATAGGATAGAGGGTAGGGTAGAATTTGGATAGGATACAGGATAGGATAGAATAGAGGATAGTATAGGATAGGATAGAGAATAGGATAGGATAGAGGATATTATAGGTTAGAGGATAGGATAGGATAGAGGATACGATATGATAGAGGATAGGAAAGAGGATAGCATATAATACAGTATAGGATAGGATTGAGGATAGGATAGGATAGAGGATAGGATAGGATAGAGGATAGGATAGGATAGATGATAGGATAGGATAGAGGATTGGATAGGTAATTGGATAGGATAGAGTATAGGATAAGGTAGAGGATAGGATAGGATAGAGGATATAATAGGATAGAGGATAGGATAGGATAGGAAAGAGGATAGGATAGGATAGCGGATAGGATAGGATAGAGGATAGGATTCGGGGATAGGATAGGATAGAGGATAGGATAGGATAGATTATAGGATAGGATAGAGGATAGGATAGGATAGAGGATAGGATAGGATAGAGGATAGGATAGGATAGAGGATAGGATAGGATAGAGGATAGGATAGGATAGAGGATAGGATAGGATAGAGGATAGGATAGGATAGAGGATAGGATAGGATAGAGGATAGGATAGGATAGAGGATAGAGGATAGGATAGAGGATAGGATAGGATAGACGTTAGGATAGTATGGAGGATGGGATAGGATAGAGGATAGGATAGGATAGAGGATAGGATAGGATAGAGGATAGGATAGGATAGAGGAGAGGATAGGATAGAGGATAGGATAGGATAGAGGATTGGATGGGATAGAGGATAGGATAGGATAGGATAGAGGGTAGGGTAGAATTTGGATAGGATACAGGGTAGGATAGAATAGAGGATAGGATAGGATAGGATAGAGAATAGGATAGGATAGAGGATATTATAGGTTAGAGGATAGGATAGGATAGAGGATACGATGTGATAGAGGATAGGAAAGAGGATAGCATATAGTACAGTATAGGATAGGATTGAGTATAGGATGGGATAGAGGATAGGATAGGGTTTTGGATAGGATAGAGGATAGGTTAGGATAGAGGATAGGATAGGATAGAGGATATTGTAGGATAGAGGATAGGATAGGATAGAGGATAGGATAGGATAGAGGATAGGGTAGGATAGAGGATAGGATAGGATAGAGGACAGGATAATATAGAGTATACGATATGTTAGAGAATAGGAAAGAGGATAGGATGTAATACAGTGTAGGATAGGATTGAGTATAGGATGGGATAGAGGATAGGATAGGGGATTGGATAGGAAAGAGGATAGGATAGGATAGAGGATAGGATAGGCAAGAGGACAGGATAGGATAGAGGATAGGATAGGATAGAGGATATTATAGGTTAGAGGATAGGATAGGATAGAGGATACGATATGATAGAGGATAGGAAAGAGGATAGCATATAATACAGTATAGGATAGGATTGAGTATAGGATGGGATAGAGGATAGGATAGGGTTTTGGATAGGAAAGAGGATAGGATAGGATAGAGGATAGGATAGGCAAGAGGACAGGATAGGATAGAGGATTGGATAGGATAGAGGATATTGTAGGGTAGAGGATAGGATAGGATAGAGGATAGGATAGGATAGAGGAAAGGATAGGATAGAGGATAGGATAGGATAGAGGATAGGATAGGATAGAGGATAGGATAGGATAGAGGTTAGGAAAGAGGATAGGATATAATACAGTATAGGATAGGATTGAGTACCGGATGGGATAGAGGATAGGATAGGGGATTGGATAGGAAAGAGGATAGGATAGGATAGAGGATAGGATAGGCAAGAGGACAGGATAGGATAGAGGATAGGATAGGATAGAGGAGAGGATAGGATAGAGGATAGGATAGGATAGAGTATAGGATGGGATAGAGGATAGGATAGGGTTTTGGATAGGATAGAGGACAGGTTAGGATAGAGGATAGGATAGGATAGAGGATATTGTAGGATAGAGGATAGGATAGGATAGAGGATAGGATAGGATAGAGGATAGGGTAGGATAGAGGATAGGATAGGATAGAGTATAGGATGGGATAGAGGATAGGATAGGGTTTTGGATAGGATAGAGGACAGGTTAGGATAGAGGATAGGATAGGATAGAGGATATTGTAGGATAGAGGATAGGATAGGATAGAGGATAGGATAGGATAGAGGATAGGGTAGGATAGAGGATAGGATAGGATAGAGGATAGGATAATATAGAGTATACGATATGTTAGAGAATAGGAAAGAGGATAGGATATAATACAGTGTAGGATAGGATTGAGTATAGGATGGGATAGAGGATAGGATAGGGGATTGGATAGGAAAGAGGATAGGATAGGATAGAGGATAGGATAGGCAAGAGGACAGGATAGGATAGAGGATAGGATAGGAAAGAGGATATTATAGGTTAGAGGATAGGATAGGATAGAGGATACGATATGATAGAGGATAGGAAAGAGGATAGCATATAATACAGTATAGGATAGGATTGAGTATAGGATGGGATAGAGGATAGGATAGGGTTTTGGATAGGATAGAGGACAGGTTAGGATAGAGGATAGGATAGGATAGAGGATATTGTAGGATAGAGGATAGGATAGGATAGAGGATAGGATGGGATAGAGGATAGGGTAGGATAGAGGATAGGATAGGATAGAGGATAGGATAATATAGAGTATACGATATGTTAGAGAATAGGAAAGAGGATAGGATATAATACAGTGTAGGATAGGATTGAGGATATTGTAGGGTAGAGGATAGGATAGGATAGAGGATAGGATAGGATAGAGGAAAGGATAGGATAGAGGATAGGATAGGATAGAGGATAGGATAGGATAGAGGATAGGATAGGATAGAGGATATAATAGGGTAGAGGATAGGATAGGATAGGAATTAGGATAGGATAGGATAGCGGATAGGATAGGATAGAGGATAGGATTGAGGATAGGATAGGATAGAGGATAGGATAGGATAGATTATAGGATAGGATAGAGGATAGGATAGGATAGAGGATAGGATAGGATAGAGGATAGGATAGGATAGAGGATAGGATAGGATAGAGGATAGGATAGGATAGAGGATAGGATAGGATAGAGGATAGGATAGGATAGAGGATAGGATAGGATAGAGGATAGGATAGGATAGAGGATAGGATAGGATAGAGGATAGGATAGGATAGAGGATAGGATAGGATAGAGGATAGGATAGGATAGAGGATAGGATAGGATAGAGGATAGGATAGGATAGAGGATAGGATAGGATAGAGGATAGGATAGGATAGAGGATATTGTAGGATAGAGGATAGGATAGGATAGAGGATAGGATAGGCAAGAGGACAGGATAGGATACAGGATAGGATAGGATAGAGGATATTGTAGGGTAGAGGATAGGATAGGATAGAGGATAGGATAGGATAGAGGAAAGGATAGGATAGGATAGAGGATAGGATAGGATAGAGGATATAATAGGGTAGAGGATAGGATAAGATAGGAATTAGGATAGGATAGGATAGCGGATAGGATAGGATAGAGGATAGGATTGAGGATAGGATAGGATAGAGGATAGGATAGGATAGATTATAGGATAGGATAGAGGATAGGATAGGATAGAGGATAGGATAGGATAGAGGATAGGATAGGATAGAGGATAGGATAGGATAGAGGATAGGATAGGATAGAGGATAGGATAGGATAGAGGATAGGATAGGATAGAGGATAGGATAGGATAGAGGATAGGATAGGATAGAGGATAGGATAGGATAGAGGATAGGATAGGATAGAGGATAGGATAGGATAGAGGATAGGATAGGATAGAGGATAGGATAGGATAGAGGATAGGATAGGATAGAGGATAGGATAGGATAGAGGATAGGATAGGATAGAGGATAGGATAGGATAGAGGATAGGATAGGATAGAGGTTAGGATAGTATGGAGGATGGGATAGGATAGAGGATAGGATAGGATAGAGGATAGGATAGGGTAGAGGATAGGATAGGATAGAGGAGAGGATAGGATAGAGGATAGGATAGGATAGAGGATTGGATAGGATAGAGGATAGGATAGGATAGGATAGAGAATAGGATAGGATAGAGGATATTATAGGTTAGAGGATAGGATAGGATAGAGGATACGATATGATAGAGGATAGGAAAGAGGATAGCATATAATACAGTATAGGATAGGATTGAGTATAGGATGGGATAGAGGATAGGATAGGGTTTTGGATAGGATAGAGGACAGGTTAGGATAGAGGATAGGATAGGATAGAGGATATTGTAGGATAGAGGATAGGATAGGATAGAGGATATTGTAGGATAGAGGATAGGATAGGATAGAGGATAGGATAGGATAGAGGATCGGGTAGGATAGAGGATAGGATAGGATAGAGGATAGGATAATATAGAGTATACGATATGTTAGAGAATAGGAAAGAGGATAGGATATAATACAGTGTAGGATAGGATTGAGTATAGGATGGGATAGAGGATAGGATAGGGTTTTGGATAGGATAGAGGATAGGTTAGGATAGAGGATAGGATAGGATAGAGGATATTGTAGGATAGAGGATAGGATAGGATAGAGGATAGGATAGGATAGAGGATAGGGTAGGATAGAGGATAGGGTAGGATAGAGGATAGGATAATATAGAGTATACGATATGTTAGAGAATAGGAAAGAGGATAGGATATAATACAGTGTAGGATAGGATTGAGTATAGGATGGGATAGAGGATAGGATAGGGGATTGGATAGGAAAGAGGATAGGATAGGATAGAGGATAGGATAGGCAAGAGGACAGGATAGGATAGAGGATAGGGTAGGATAGAGGATATTGTAGGGTAGAGGATAGGATAGGATAGAGGATAGGATAGGATAGAGGAAAGGATAGGATAGAGGATAGGATAGGATAGAGGATAGGATAGGATAGAGGATAGGATAGGATAGAGGTTAGGAAAGAGGATAGGATATAATACAGTATAGGATAGGATTGAGTACAGGATGGGATAGAGGATAGGATAGGGGATTGGATAGGAAAGAGGATAGGATAGGATAGAGGATAGGATAGGCAAGAGGACAGGATAGGATAGAGGATAGGATAGCATAGAGGATATTGTAGGATAGAGGATAGGATAGGATAGAGGATAGGATAGGCAAGAGGACAGGATAGGATACAGGATAGGATAGGATAGAGGATATTGTAGGGTAGAGGGTAGGATAGGATAGAGGATAGGATAGGATAGAGGAAAGGATAGGATAGAGGATAGGATAGGATAGATTATAGGATAGGATAGAGGATAGGATAGGATAGAGGATAGGATAGGATAGAGGATATAATAGGGTAGAGGATAGGATAGGATAGGAAAGAGGATAGGATAGGATAGCGGATAGGATAGGATAGAGGATAGGATTGAGGATAGGATAGGATAGAGGATAGGATAGGATAGAGGATAGGATAGGATAGAGGATAGGATAGGATAGAGGATAGGATAGGATAGAGGTTAGGATAGTATGGAGGATGGGATAGGATAGAGGATAGGATAGGATAGAGGATAGGATAGGATAGAGGATAGGATAGGATAGAGGATAGGATAGGATAGAGGAGAGTATAGGATAGAGGATAGGATAGGATAGAGGATTGGATAGGATAGAGGATAGGATAGGATAGGATAGAGGGTAGGGTAGAATTTGGATAGGATACAGGATAGGATAGAATAGAGGATAGGATAGGATAGGATAGAGAATGGGATAGGATAGAGGATATTATAGGTTAGAGGATAGGATAGGATAGAGGATACGATATGATAGAGGATAGGAAAGAGGATAGCATATAATACAGTATAGGATAGGATTGAGTATAGGATGGGATAGAGGATAGGATAGGGTTTTGGATAGGATAGAGGATAGGTTAGGATAGAGTATAGGATAGGATAGAGGATATTGTAGGATAGAGGATAGGATAGGATAGAGGATAGGATAGGATAGAGGATAGGGTAGGATAGAGGATAGGATAGGATAGAGGATAGGATAATATAGAGTATACGATATGTTAGAGAATAGGAAAGAGGATAGGATATAATACAGTGTAGGATAGGATTGAGTATAGGATGGGATAGAGGATAGGATAGGGGATTGGATAGGAAAGAGGATAGGATAGGATAGAGGATAGGATAGGCAAGAGGACAGGATAGGATAGAGGATAGGATACTATAGAGGATATTGTAGGGTAGAGGATAGGATAGGATAGAGGATAGGATAGGATAGAGGATTGGATAGGATAGAGGATAGGATAGGATAGGATAGAGGGTAGGGTAGAATTTGGATAGGATACAGGATAGGATAGAATAGAGGATAGGATAGGATAGGATAGAGAATGGGATAGGATAGAGGATATTATAGGTTAGAGGATAGGATAGGATAGAGGATACGATATGATAGAGGATAGGAAAGAGGATAGCATATAATACAGTATAGGATAGGATTGAGTATAGGATGGGATAGAGGATAGGATAGGGTTTTGGATAGGATAGAGGATAGGTTAGGATAGAGTATAGGATAGGATAGAGGATATTGTAGGATAGAGGATAGGATAGGATAGAGGATAGGATAGGATAGAGGATAGGGTAGGATAGAGGATAGGATAGGATAGAGGATAGGATAATATAGAGTATACGATATGTTAGAGAATAGGAAAGAGGATAGGATATAATACAGTGTAGGATAGGATTGAGTATAGGATGGGATAGAGGATAGGATAGGGGATTGGATAGGAAAGAGGATAGGATAGGATAGAGGATAGGATAGGCAAGAGGACAGGATAGGATAGAGGATAGGATACTATAGAGGATATTGTAGGGTAGAGGATAGGATAGGATAGAGGATAGGATAGGATAGAGGAAAGGATAGGATAGAGGATAGGATAGGATAGAGGATAGGATAGGATAGAGGATAGGATAGGATAGAGGATAGGGTAGGATAGAGGATAGGATAGGATAGAGGATAGGATAATATAGAGTATACGATATGTTAGAGAATAGGAAAGAGGATAGGATATAATACAGTGTAGGATAGGATTGAGTATAGGATGGGATAGAGGATAGGATAGGGGATTGGATAGGAAAGAGGATAGGATAGGATAGAGGATAGGATAGGCAAGAGGACAGGATAGGATAGAGGATAGGATACTATAGAGGATATTGTAGGGTAGAGGATAGGATAGGATAGAGGATAGGATAGGATAGAGGAAAGGATAGGATAGAGGATAGGATAGGATAGAGGATAGGATAGGATAGAGGATAGGATAGGATAGAGGTTAGGAAAGAGGATAGGATATAATACAGTATAGGATAGGATTGAGTATAGGATGGGATAGAGGATAGGATAGGGTTCTGGATAGGATAGAGGATAGGTTAGGATAGAGGATAGGATAGGATAGAGGATATTGTAGGATAGAGGATAGGATAGGATAGAGGATAGGATAGGATAGAGGATAGGGTAGGATAGAGGATAGGATAGGATAGAGGATAGGATAGGCAAGAGGACAGGATAGGATAGAGGATAGGATAGGATAGAGGATATTGTAGGATAGAGGATAGGATAGGATAGAGGATAAGATAGGATAGAGGATAGGATAGGATAGAGGATAGGATAGGATAGAGGATAGGATAGGATAGAGGATAGGATAGGATAGAGGATAGGATAGGATAGAGGTTAGGATAGTATAGAGGATAGGATAGGATAGAGGATAGGATAGGATAGAGGGTAGCATAGGATAGAGGATAGGATAGGATAGAGGATAGGATAGGATAGAGGATATGATATGATAGAGGATAGGATAGGATAGAGTATATAATAGGATAGAGGATAGGATAGGATAGAGGGTAGGATAGGATAGAGGATAGGATAGGATAGAGGATAGGATAGGATAGAGGATAGGATAGGATAGAGGTTAGGATAGTATGGAGGGTGGGATAGGATAGAGGATAGGATAGGATAGAGGATAGGATAGGATAGAGGATAGGATAGGATAGAGGATAGGATAGGATAGAGGATAGGATAGGATAGAGGATAGGATAGGATAGAGGAGACTATAGGATAGAGGATAGGATAGGATAGAGGATTGGATAGGATAGAGGATAGGATAGGATAGGATAGAGGTTAGGGTAGAATTTGGATAGGATACAGGATAGGATAGAATAGAGGATAGGATAGGATAGGATAGAGAATAGGATAGGATAGAGGATATTATAGGTTAGAGGATAGTATAGGATAGAGGATACGATATGATAGAGGATAGGAAAGAGGATAGCATATAATACAGTATAGGATAGGATTGAGTATAGGATGGGATAGAGGATAGGATAGGGTTTTGGATAGGATAGAGGATAGGTTAGGATAGAGTATAGGATAGGATAGAGGATATTGTAGGATAGAGGATAGGATAGGATAGAGGATAGGATAGGATAGAGGATAGGGTAGGATAAAGGATAGGATAGGATAGAGGATAGGATAATATAGAGTATACGATGTGTTAGAGAATAGGAAAGAGGATAGGATATAATACAGTGTAGGATAGGATTGAGTATAGGATGGGATAGAGGATAGGATAGGGGATTGGATAGGAAAGAGGATAGGATAGGATAGAGGATAGGATAGGCAAGAGGACAGGATAGGATAGAGGATAGGACACTATAGAGGATATTGTAGGGTAGAGGATAGGATAGGATAGAGGATAGGATAGGATAGAGGAAAGGATAGGATAGAGGATAGGATAGGATAGAGGAAAGGATAGGATAGAGGATAGGATAGGATAGAGGATAGGATAGGATAGAGGATAGGATAGGATAGAGGATAGGATAGGATAGAGGTTAGGAAAGAGGATAGGATATAATACAGTATAGGATAGGATTGAGTATAGGATGGGATAGAGGATAGGATAGGGTTCTGGATAGGATAGAGGATAGGTTAGGATAGAGGATAGGATAGGATAGAGGATATTGTAGGATAGAGGATAGGATAGGATAGAGGATAGGATAGGATAGAGGATAGGGTAGGATAGAGGATAAGATAGGATAGAGGATAGGATAGGCAAGAGGACAGGATAGGATAGAGGATAGGATAGGATAGAGGATATTGTAGGATAGAGGATAGGATAGGATAGAGGATAGGATAGGATAGAGGATAGGATAGGATAGAGGATAGGATAGGATAGAGGATAGGATAGGATAGAGGATAGGATAGGATAGAGGATAGGATAGGATAGAGGATAGGATAGGATAGAGGATAGGATAGGATAGAGGATAGGATAGGATAGAGGATAGGATAGGATAGAGGATAGGATAGGATAGAGGATATTGTAGGATAGAGGATAGGATAGGATAGAGGATAGGATAGGCAAGAGGACAGGATAGGATACAGGATAGGATAGGATAGAGGATATTGTAGGGTAGAGGATAGGATAGGATAGAGGATAGGATAGGATAGAGGAAAGGATAGGATAGAGGATAGGATAGGATAGAGGATAGGATAGGATAGAGGATATAATAGGGTAGAGGATAGGATAAGATAGGAATTAGGATAGGATAGGATAGCGGATAGGATAGGATAGAGGATAGGATTGAGGATAGGATAGGATAGAGGATAGGATAGGATAGATTATAGGATAGGATAGAGGATAGGATAGGATAGAGGATAGGATAGGATAGAGGATAGGATAGGATAGAGGATAGGATAGGATAGAGGATAGGATAGGATAGAGGATAGGATAGGATAGAGGATAGGATAGGATAGAGGATAGGATAGGATAGAGGATAGGATAGGATAGAGGATAGGATAGGATAGAGGATAGGATAGGATAGAGGATAGGATAGGATAGAGGATAGGATAGGATAGAGGATAGGATAGGATAGAGGATAGGATAGGATAGAGGATAGGATAGGATAGAGGATAGGATAGGATAGAGGATAGGATAGGATAGAGGATAGGATAGGATAGAGGATAGGATAGGATAGAGGATAGGATAGGATAGAGGTTAGGATAGTATGGAGGATGGGATAGGATAGAGGATAGGATAGGATAGAGGATAGGATAGGGTAGAGGATAGGATAGGATAGAGGAGAGGATAGGATAGAGGATAGGATAGGATAGAGGATTGGATAGGATAGAGGATAGGATAGGATAGGATAGAGGGTAGGGTAGAATTTGGATAGGATACAGGATAGGATAGAATAGAGGATAGGATAGGATAGGATAGAGAATAGGATAGGATAGAGGATATTATAGGTTAGAGGATAGGATAGGATAGAGGATACGATATGATAGAGGATAGGAAAGAGGATAGCATATAATACAGTATAGGATAGGATTGAGTATAGGATGGGATAGAGGATAGGATAGGGTTTTGGATAGGATAGAGGACAGGTTAGGATAGAGGATAGGATAGGATAGAGGATATTGTAGGATAGAGGATAGGATAGGATAGAGGATAGGATAGGATAGAGGATCGGGTAGGATAGAGGATAGGATAGGATAGAGGATAGGATAATATAGAGTATACGATATGTTAGAGAATAGGAAAGAGGATAGGATATAATACAGTGTAGGATAGGATTGAGTATAGGATGGGATAGAGGATAGGATAGGGGATTGGATAGGAAAGAGGATAGGATAGGATAGAGGATAGGATAGGCAAGAGGACAGGATAGGATAGAGGATAGGATAGGATAGAGGATATTATAGGTTAGAGGATAGGATAGAGGATACGATATGATAGAGGATAGGAAAGAGGATAGCATATAATACAGTATAGGATAGGATTGAGTATAGGATGGGATAGAGGATAGGATAGGGTTTTGGATAGGATAGAGGATAGGTTAGGATAGAGGATAGGATAGGATAGAGGATATTGTAGGATAGAGGATAGGATAGGATAGAGGATAGGATAGGATAGAGGATAGGGTAGGATAGAGGATAGGGTAGGATAGAGGATAGGATAATATAGAGTATACGATATGTTAGAGAATAGGAAAGAGGATAGGATATCATACAGTGTAGGATAGGATTGAGTATAGGATGGGATAGAGGATAGGATAGGGGATTGGATAGGAAAGAGGATAGGATAGGATAGAGGATAGGATAGGCAAGAGGACAGGATAGGATAGAGGATAGGGTAGGATAGAGGATATTGTAGGGTAGAGGATAGGATAGGATAGAGGATAGGATAGGATAGAGGAAAGGATAGGATAGAGGATAGGATAGGATAGAGGATAGGATAGGATAGAGGATAGGATAGGATAGAGGTTAGGAAAGAGGATAGGATATAATACAGTATAGGATAGGATTGAGTACAGGATGGGATAGAGGATAGGATAGGGGATTGGATAGGAAAGAGGATAGGATAGGATAGAGGATAGGATAGGCAAGAGGACAGGATAGGATAGAGGATAGGATAGCATAGAGGATATTGTAGGATAGAGGATAGGATAGGATAGAGGATAGGATAGGCAAGAGGACAGGATAGGATACAGGATAGGATAGGATAGAGGATATTGTAGGGTAGAGGGTAGGATAGGATAGAGGATAGGATAGGATAGAGGAAAGGATAGGATAGAGGATAGGATAGGATAGATTATAGGATAGGATAGAGGATAGGATAGGATAGAGGATAGGATAGGATAGAGGATATAATAGGGTAGAGGATAGGATAGGATAGGAAAGAGGATAGGATAGGATAGCGGATAGGATAGGATAGAGGATAGGATTGAGGATAGGATAGGATAGAGGATAGGATAGGATAGAGGATAGGATAGGATAGAGGATAGGATAGGATAGAGGATAGGATAGGATAGAGGTTAGGATAGTATGGAGGATGGGATAGGATAGAGGATAGGATAGGATAGAGGATAGGATAGGATAGAGGATAGGATAGGATAGAGGATAGGATAGGATAGAGGAGACTATAGGATAGAGGATAGGATAGGATAGAGGATTGGATAGGATAGAGGATAGGATAGGATAGGATAGAGGGTAGGGTAGAATTTGGATAGGATACAGGATAGTATAGAATAGAGGATAGGATAGGATAGGATAGAGAATGGGATAGGATAGAGGATATTATAGGTTAGAGGATAGGATAGGATAGAGGATACGATATGATAGAGGATAGGAAAGAGGATAGCATATAATACAGTATAGGATAGGATTGAGTATAGGATGGGATAGAGGATAGGATAGGGTTTTGGATAGGATAGAGGATAGGTTAGGATAGAGTATAGGATAGGATAGAGGATATTGTAGGATAGAGGATAGGATAGGATAGAGGATAGGATAGGATAGAGGATAGGGTAGGATAGAGGATAGGATAGGATAGAGGATAGGATAATATAGAGTATACGATATGTTAGAGAATAGGAAAGAGGATAGGATATAATACAGTGTAGGATAGGATTGAGTATAGGATGGGATAGAGGATAGGATAGGGGATTGGATAGGAAAGAGGATAGGATAGGATAGAGGATAGGATAGGCAAGAGGACAGGATAGGATAGAGGATAGGATACTATAGAGGATATTGTAGGGTAGAGGATAGGATAGGATAGAGGATAGGATAGGATAGAGGAAAGGATAGGATAGAGGATAGGATAGGATAGAGGATAGGATAGGATAGAGGATAGGATAGGATAGAGGATAGGGTAGGATAGAGGATAGGATAGGATAGAGGATAGGATAGGATAGAGGATAGGGTAGGATAGAGGATAGGATAGGATAGAGGATAGGATAATATAGAGTATACGATATGTTAGAGAATAGGAAAGAGGATAGGATATAATACAGTGTAGGATAGGATTGAGTATAGGATGGGATAGAGGATAGGATAGGGGATTGGATAGGAAAGAGGATAGGATAGGATAGAGGATAGGATAGGCAAGAGGACAGGATAGGATAGAGGATAGGATACTATAGAGGATATTGTAGGGTAGAGGATAGGATAGGATAGAGGATAGGATAGGATAGAGGAAAGGATAGGATAGAGGATAGGATAGGATAGAGGATAGGATAGGATAGAGGATAGGATAGGATAGAGGATAGGGTAGGATAGAGGATAGGATAGGATAGAGGATAGGATAATATAGAGTATACGATATGTTAGAGAATAGGAAAGAGGATAGGATATAATACAGTGTAGGATAGGATTGAGTATAGGATGGGATAGAGGATAGGATAGGGGATTGGATAGGAAAGAGGATAGGATAGGATAGAGGATAGGATAGGCAAGAGGACAGGATAGGATAGAGGATAGGATACTATAGAGGATATTGTAGGGTAGAGGATAGGATAGGATAGAGGATAGGATAGGATAGAGGAAAGGATAGGATAGAGGATAGGATAGGATAGAGGATAGGATAGGATAGAGGATAGGATAGGATAGAGGTTAGGAAAGAGGATAGGATATAATACAGTATAGGATAGGATTGAGTATAGGATGGGATAGAGGATAGGATAGGGTTCTGGATAGGATAGAGGATAGGTTAGGATAGAGGATAGGATAGGATAGAGGATATTGTAGGATAGAGGATAGGATAGGATAGAGGATAGGATAGGATAGAGGATAGGGTAGGATAGAGGATAGGATAGGATAGAGGATAGGATAGGCAAGAGGACAGGATAGGATAGAGGATAGGATAGGATAGAGGATATTGTAGGATAGAGGATAGGATAGGATAGAGGATAGGATAGGATAGAGGATAGGATAGGATAGAGGATAGGATAGGATAGAGGATAGGATAGGATAGAGGATAGGATAGGATAGAGGATAGGATAGGATAGAGGTTAGGATAGTATAGAGGATAGGATAGGATAGAGGATAGGATAGGATAGAGGGTAGCATAGGATAGAGGATAGGATAGGATAGAGGATAGGATAGGATAGAGGATATGATATGATAGAGGATAGGATAGGATAGAGTATATAATAGGATAGAGGATAGGATAGGATAGAGGGTAGGATAGGATAGAGGATAGGATAGGATAGAGGATAGGATAGGATAGAGGATAGGATAGGATAGAGGTTAGGATAGTATGGAGGGTGGGATAGGATAGAGGATAGGATAGGATAGAGGATAGGATAGGATAGAGGATAGGATAGGATAGAGGATAGGATAGGATAGAGGATAGGATAGGATAGAGGATAGGATAGGATAGAGGAGACTATAGGATAGAGGATAGGATAGGATAGAGAGGATTGGATAGGATAGAGGATAGGATAGGATAGGATAGAGGTTAGGGTAGAATTTGGATAGGATACAGGATAGGATAGAATAGAGGATAGGATAGGATAGGATAGAGAATAGGATAGGATAGAGGATATTATAGGTTAGAGGATAGTATAGGATAGAGGATACGATATGATAGAGGATAGGAAAGAGGATAGCATATAATACAGTATAGGATAGGATTGAGTATAGGATGGGATAGAGGATAGGATAGGGTTTTGGATAGGATAGAGGATAGGTTAGGATAGAGTATAGGATAGGATAGAGGATATTGTAGGATAGAGGATAGGATAGGATAGAGGATAGGATAGGATAGAGGATAGGGTAGGATAAAGGATAGGATAGGATAGAGGATAGGATAATATAGAGTATACGATATGTTAGAGAATAGGAAAGAGGATAGGATATAATACAGTGTAGGATAGGATTGAGTATAGGATGGGATAGAGGATAGGATAGGGGATTGGATAGGAAAGAGGATAGGATAGGATAGAGGATAGGATAGGCAAGAGGACAGGATAGGATAGAGGATAGGACACTATAGAGGATATTGTAGGGTAGAGGATAGGATAGGATAGAGGATAGGATAGGATAGAGGAAAGGATAGGATAGAGGATAGGATAGGATAGAGAAAGGATAGGATAGAGGATAGGATAGGATAGAGGATAGGATAGGATAGAGGATAGGATAGGATAGAGGATAGGATAGGATAGAGGTTAGGAAAGAGGATAGGATATAATACAGTATAGGATAGGATTGAGTATAGGATGGGATAGAGGATAGGATAGGGTTCTGGATAGGATAGAGGATAGGTTAGGATAGAGGATAGGATAGGATAGAGGATATTGTAGGATAGAGGATAGGATAGGATAGAGGATAGGATAGGATAGAGGATAGGGTAGGATAGAGGATAAGATAGGATAGAGGATAGGATAGGCAAGAGGACAGGATAGGATAGAGGATAGGATAGGATAGAGGATATTGTAGGATAGAGGATAGGATAGGATAGAGGATAGGATAGGATAGAGGATAGGATAGGATAGAGGATAGGATAGGATAGAGGATAGGATAGGATAGAGGATAGGATAGGATAGAGGATAGGATAGGATAGAGGATAGGATAGGATAGAGGATAGGATAGGATAGAGGATAGGATAGGATAGAGGATAGGATAGGATAGAGGATAGGATAGGATAGAGGATATTGTAGGATAGAGGATAGGATAGGATAGAGGATAGGATAGGCAAGAGGACAGGATAGGATACAGGATAGGATAGGATAGAGGATATTGTAGGGTAGAGGATAGGATAGGATAGAGGATAGGATAGGATAGAGGAAAGGATAGGATAGAGGATAGGATAGGATAGAGGATAGGATAGGATAGAGGATATAATAGGGTAGAGGATAGGATAAGATAGGAATTAGGATAGGATAGGATAGCGGATAGGATAGGATAGAGGATAGGATTGAGGATAGGTATAGGATAGAGGATAGGATAGGATAGATTATAGGATAGGATAGAGGATAGGATAGGATAGAGGATAGGATAGGTTAGAGGATAGGATAGGATAGAGGATAGGATAGGATAGAGGATAGGATAGGATAGAGGATAGGATAGGATAGAGGATAGGATAGGATAGTGGATAGGATAGGATAGAGGATAGGTTAGGATAGTGGATAGGTTAGGATAGTGGATAGGATAGGATTGAGGATAGGATAGGATAGAGGATAGGATAGGATAGAGGATTGGATAGGATAGAGGATAGGATAGGATAGAGGATTAGGATAGGATAGAGGATAGGTTAGGATCGAGATAGGATAGGATGAGAGAGGATAGGATAGGTTAGAGGATTGGATAGGAGTGGATTGGATAGGATAGAGGTTTGGATAGGATTGTGGTGTGGTTTGTATGGAGGATGGGATAGGATTGAGGATAGGATAGGATTGTGGATAGGATAGGGTAGAGGAGTGGTGAGGATAGAGGAGAGGATAGGTTAGAGGATAGGATAGGTTTGAGGATTGGATTGGATAGAGGATAGGATAGGATTGGATAGTGGGGTAGGGGTGTAGTTGGATAGGATACTGGTGAGGATAGATGAGGAGTGGTTGGAGAGGATAGAGAATAGGATTGGATTAGAGGTGTTTTTAGGGTAGAGGATTGGAGTAGGATAGAGGTGTCGATTTGTTAGTGGTAGGTTAGAGGATAGCTTATATTCAGAAGAGGAGTGGTGAGGTGAGGTTGGGTGTGGTGTGGAGTGGGGGTGTGGAGTGTGTGTGGCTGGTGGTTAGTGGAGTGGTGTGGTGTGTGGTGTGGGGTGGTGTGTGGTTGTGGTGTGGAGTGTGGTGTGGTGTGGTGTGTGGTCGGGGTGGTGTGTGGTGTGGTGTGGTGTGTGGAGTGGTGTTGAGTGTGGTGTAGTGTGGGGAGTGTTGTGGTTTGTGGTGTGGTGTGTGTCTGGGTGGTGTGGTGGGTGGTGTGGTGGGTGTGTGGTGTGGTGTGGGGTGGGGTGTGGTTTGTGGTGTGGTGTGGTGTGTGGTGTGGTGTGGATTGTGGTATGGTGTGGTGTGGGGTGTGGTGTGGTGTGTGGTGTGGTGAGAGCGCAGGGGACGAAGACGAGGGGGGGGGGGGGGTGTGTGTGTTGTGAAAGAGTGAAGTGAACGTGAATAGTGAAGTGACGGGCAGAGGGAAGTGACACGTGAAGAGTGAAGTGAAGTGAAGAGGGAAGTGAATTGAAAAGTGAAGTGAAGAGTGAAATGAAGTGTAGATTGAAGTGAAGTATAGGGTGGTGTGAAGTGAAGAGGGAAGTGGAGAGTTATGTGCGGTGTAGAGTGTGGTGAAGTGAAGAGTGAAGTGAAGTGAAGAGTGAAGTACAGTGAAGAGTGAAGTGAAGTGAAGAGTGAAGTGAAGTGAAGAGTGAAGTATTGTGACGAGTGAAGTGAAGTGACGAGTGAAGTTAAGGGAAGAGTGACGTGAATTTTTAAAGTGAAGTGAAGAGTGAAATGAAGTGTAGACTTGAAGTGAAGTGTAGGGTGGTGTGGAGTGAAGAGGGAAGTGAAGAGTGATGTGAGGTGAAGAGTGAAGTGAAGTGAAGAGTTAAGTGTTGGAAGAGTGAAGTGAAGTGGAGAGTGAAGTGAAGTGAAGTGAAGAGTGGAGTGAAGTGAAGGGTGAAGTGACATTTGGAGTAACGTAAAGAGTGAAGTGAAGTGAAGTGAAGAGTGAAGTGAATTGAAGAGTGAAGTGAAGTGAAGAGTGAAGTGAAGAGAAGAGTGAAGTGAAGTGAAGAGTAAAGTGAAGTGAAGAGTGAAGTGAAGTGAAGAGTGAAGTGACATGAAGAATGTAGTGACAGTTAAGAGTGAAGTGAAGTGAAGAGTGAAGTGAAGTGAAGAGTGAACGTGAAGTGAAGAGTGAAGTGAAGTGAAGAGTGAAGTGAAGTGAAGAGTGAAGTGAAGTGAAGAGTGAAGTGAAGTGAAGAGTGAAGTGAAGTGAAGAGTGAAGTGAAGTGAAGAGTGAAGTGAAGTGAAGAGTGAAGTGAAGTGAAGAGTGAAGTGAAGTGAAGAGTGAAGTGAAGTGAAGAGTGAAGTGAAGTGAAGAGTGAAGTGAAGTGAAGAGTGAAGTGAAGTGAAGAGTGAAGTGAAGTGAAGAGTGAAGTGAAGTGAAGAGTGAAGTGAAGTGAAGAGTGAAGTGAAGTGCAAGAGTGACAGTGAAGTGAAGAGTGAAGTGAAGTGAAGAGTGAAGTGAAGTGTTGAGTGAAGTGAAGTGAAGAGTGAAGTGAAGTGAAGATTGCAGTGAAGAGTGAAGTGAAGTGAAGAGTGAAGTGAAGTGAAGTTGGAAGTGAGGTGAAGTGAAGAGTAAAGTGGTGTGAAGAGTGAAGTGAAGTGAAGAGTGAAGTGAAGTGAAGAGTGAAGTGAAGGGAAGAGTGAAGTGAAGTGAAGAGTGAAGTGCAGTGAAGAGTAAAGTATTGTGAAGAGTGAAGTGAAGTGAAGGGTGAAGTGAAGGGAAGAGGGAAGTGAAGTGAAGAGTGAAGTGAAGTGAAGAGTGAAGTATTGTGAAGAGTGAAGTGAAGTGAAGAGTGACGTGACGTGAAGAGTGAAGTGAAGTGAAGAGTGAAGTGAAGTGAAGAGTGAAGTGAAGTGAAGAGTGAAGTGAAGTGAAGAGTGAAGTGAAGTGAAGAGTGAAGTGAAGTGACGAGTGAAGTGAAGTGAAGAGTGAAGTGAAGTGAAGAGTGAAGTGAAGTGAAGAGTGAAAGTGAAGTGAAGAGTGAAGTATTGTGAAGAGTGAAGTGAAAGTGAAGAGTGAAGTGAAGGGAAGAGGGAAGTGAAGTGAAGAGTGAAGTGAGGTGAAGAGTGAAGTAAAGTGCAAGAGTGAAGTGAAGTGAAGAGTGAAGTGAAGTGAAGAGTGAAGTATTGTGAAGAGTGAAGTGAAGTGAAGCGAGAAGAAGGGTTAGTGAAGAGTGAAGTGCATGTTAAAGTGAAGTGAAGAGTGAATGAAGTGTAGATTGAAGTGAAGTGTAGGGTGGTGTGAAGTGAAGAGGGAAGTTAAGAGTGAAGTGAAGTGAAGAGTGAAGTGAAGTGAAGAGTGAAGTGAAGTGAAGAGTGAAGTGAAGTGAAGAGTGAAGTGAAGGGAAGAGTGAAGTGAAGTGAAGAGTGAAGTGAAGGGAAGAGGTGAAGTGAAGTGAAGAGTGAAGTGAAGTGAAGAGTAAAGTATTGTGAAGAGTGTGGGGAAGTGAAGAGTGACGTGCAGGGAAGAGGGAAGTGAAGTGCAAGAGTGAAGTGAAGTGAAGAGGGACAGTGAATTGAAAAGTGAAGTGAAGAGTGAAATGAAGTGTAGATTGAAGTGAAGTATAGGGTGGTGTGAAGTGAAGAGGGAAGTGGAGAGTTATGTGAGGTGTAGAGTGTGGTGAAGTGAAGAGTGAAGTGAAGTGAAGGGTGAAGTAAAGTGACAGAGTGCAGTGAAGTGAAGAGTGAAGTGAAGTGAAGAGTGAAGTATTGTGAGAGTGAAGTGAAGTGTAGAGTGAAGTTCAAGCTGAAGAGTGAAGTGAATTTTAAAGTGAAGTGAAGAGTGAACTGAAGTGTAGATTGAAGTGAAGTGTAGGGTGGTGTGGAGTGAAGAGGGAAGTGAAGAGTGATGTGAGGTGAAGAGTGACGTGTAGTGAAGAGTTAAGTGTTGTGAAGAGTGAAGTGAAGTGGAGAGTGAAGTGAAGTGAAGTGAAGAAGATGGAGTGAAGTGAAGGGTGAAGTGAATTTGGAGTAAAGTTAAGAGTGAAGTGAAGTGAAGTGAAGAGTGAGTGAATTGAAGAGTGAAGTGGAAGTGAAGAGTGAGTGTGGAGAAGAGTGAAGTGAAGTGAAGCGTGAAGTGAAGTGAAGAGTGAAGTGAAGTGAAGAGTGAAGTGAAGTGAAGAGTGAAGTGAAGTGAAGAGTGAAGTGAAGTGAAGAGTGAAGTGAAATAAAGAATGGTAGTGAAGTTAAGAGTGAAGTGAAGTGAAGAGTGAAGTGAAGTGAAGAGTGAAAGTGAAGTGAAGAGTGAAGTGAAGTAAAGAGTGAAGTGAAGTGAAGAGTGAAGTGGTGTGTAGAGTGAAGTGAAGTGACAGAGTGCTGTGATGTGAAGAGTGAAGTGAAGTGAAGAGTGAAGTGAAGTGAAGAGTGAAGTGGAGTAAAGAGTGAAGTGAAGTGAAGAGTGAAGTGAAGTGAAGAGTGTAGTGAAGTTAAGAGTGAAGTGACGTGAAGAGTGAAGTGAAGTGAAGAGTGCAGTGAAGTGACGAGTGAAGTGAAGTGAAGAGTGAAGTGAAGTGCAAGAGTGAAGTGAAGTGAAGAGTGCAGTGAAGTGAAGAGTGAAGTCTGTGAAGAGTGAAGTGACAGTGAAGAGTGAAGTGAAGGGAAGAGGGAAGTGAAGTGAAGAGTGAAGTGAAGTGCAGAGTGAAGTAAAGTGAAGAGTGAAGTGAAGAGAAGAGTGAAGTGAAGTGAAGAGTGAAGTATTGTGAAGAGTGAAGTGAAGTGAAGAGTGAAGTTACAGTGAAGAGTGAAGTGAATGTTAAAGTGAAGTGCAGAGTGAAATGAAGTGTAGATTGAAGTGAAGTGTAGGGTGGTGTGAAGTGAAGAGGGAAGTTAAGAGTGAAGAGGAAGTGAAGAGTGAAGTGAAGTGAAGAGTGAAGTGAAGTGACGAGTGACGTGAAGGGAAGAGTGAAGTGAAGTGAAGAGTGAAGTGAAGTGAAGAGTAACGTATTGTGAAGAGTGTGGTGAAGTGCAGAGTGAAGTGAAGGGAAGAGGGAAGTGAAGTGAAGAGTGAAGTGAAGTGAAGAGGGAAGTGAATTGACAAAGTGACGTGAAGAGTGAAATGAAGTGTAGATTGACGTGAAGTATAGGGTGGTGTGAAGTGAAGAGGGACGTGGAAGAGTTCATGAGAGGTGTAGAGTGTGGTGAAGTGACAGAGTGAAGTGACGTGACAGAGTGAAGTAACGTGAAGAGTGAAGTGAAGTGAAGAGTGAAGTGAAGTGCAGAGTGAAGTGAAGTGAAGAGTGAAGTGAAGGGAAGAGTGAAGTGAAGTGAAGAGTGAAGTGACGTGAAGAGTAAAGTATTGTGACAGAGTGTGGTGAAGTGAAGAGTGAAGTGAAGGGAAGAGGGAAGTGAAGTGAAGAGTGAAGTGAAGTGACAGAGGGAAGTGAATTGAAACAGTGAAGTGAAGAGTGAAATGAAGTGTAGATTGAAGTGAAGTATAGGGTGGTGTGAAGTGAAGAGGGAAGTGGAGAGTTATGTGAGGTGTAGAGTGTGGTGACGTGAAGAGTGAAGTGAAGTGAAGAGTGAAGTAAACGTGAAGAGTGAAGTGACGTGAAGAGTGAAGTGAAGTGAAGAGTGACGTAAAGTGAAGAGTGAAGTGAAGTGAAGAGTGAAGTGAAGTGAAGAGTGAAGTGAAGTGAAGAAGTGAAGTGAAGGGAAGAGTGACAGTGAAGTGAAGAGTGAAGTGAAGTGAAGAGTAAAGTATTGTGAAGAAGTGTGGTGAAGTGAAGAGTGAAGTGAAGGGAAGAGGGAAGTGAAGTGAAGAGTGCAGTGAAGTGAAGAGGGAAGTGAATTGAACAGTGAAGTGAAGAGTGAAATGAAGTGTAGATTGAAGTGAAGTATAGGGTGGTGTGAAGTGAAGAGGGAAGTGGAGAGTTATGTGAGGTGTAGAGTGTGGTGAAGTGACGAGTGAAGTGAAGTGAAGAGTGAAGTAAAGTGAAGAGTGAAGTGAAGTGAAGAGTGAAGTGAAGTGACAGAGTGAAGTATTGTGAAGAGTGAAGTGAAGTGTAGAGTGAAGTTAAGTGAAGAGTGAAGTGACATTTTAAAGTGAAGTGAAGAGTGAAATGAAGTGTAGATTGAAGTGAAGTGTAGGGTGGTGTGGAGTGAAGAGGGAAGTGAAGAGTGATGTGAGGTGAAGAGTGAAGTGAAGTGAAGAGTTAAGTGTTGTGCACGAGTGAAGTGAAATGGAGAGTGAAGTGAAGTGAAGTGAAGAGTGGAGTGTAGTGAAGGGTGAAGTGAATTTGGAGTAACGTAACAGAGTGAAGTGAAGTGAAGTGAAGAGTGAAGTGAATTGACGAGTGAAGTGAAGTGAAGAGTGCAAGTGTGGAGAAGAGTGAAGTGAAGTGCAGAGTGAAGTGAAGTGAAGAGTGAAGTGAAGTGCAGAGTGAAGTGAAGTGAAGAGTGAACGTGACATGAAGAATGTAGTGAAGTTAAGCAGTGAAGTGAAGTGCAGAGTGAAGTGAAGTGAAGAGTGAAGTGAAGTGAAGAGTGAAGTGACAGTGAAGAGTGAAGTGAAGTGAAGATTGAAGTGAAGAGTGAAGTGAAGTGAAGAGTGAAGTGAAGTGAAGAGGGAAGTGAAGTGAAGTGCAGAGTAAAGTGGTGTGAAGAGTGAAGTGAAGTGAAGAGTGAAGTGAAGTGAAGAGTGAAGTGAAGTGTTGAGTGAAGTGAAGTGAAGAGTGAAGTGACAGGGAAGAGTGAAGTGAAGTGAAGAGTGAAGTGAAGTAAAGAGTAACAGTATTGTGAAGACGTGAAGTGAAGTGAAGGGTGAAGTGACGGGAAGAGGGAAGTGAAGTGAAGAGTGAAGTGAAGTGAAGAGTGAAGTATTGTGAAGAGTGGAGTGAAGTGAAGAGTGAAGTGAAGGGAAGAGGGAAGTGAAGTGAAGAGTGAAGTGACGTGAAGAGGGAAGTGAATTGAAAAGTGAAGTGAAGAGTGAAATGAAGGGTAGATTGAAGTGAAGTGTAGGGTGGTGTGAAGTGAAGAGGGAAGTTAAGAGTGAAGTGAAGTGAAGAAGTGAAGTGAAGTGAAGAGTGAAGTGAAGTGAAGAGTGAAGTGAAGGGAAGAGTGAAGTGAAGTGAAGAGTGAAGTGAAGTGAAGAGTAAAGTATTGTGAAGAGTGAAGTAAAGTGAAGAGTGAAGTGAAGGGAAGAGGGAAGTGAAGTGAAGAGTGAAGTGAAGTGAAGAGGGAAGTGAATTGAAAAGTGACGTGAAGAGTGAACATGAAGTGTAGACTTGAAGTGAAGTATAGGGTGGTGTGAAGTGAAGAGGGAAGTGGAGAGTTATGTGAGGTGTAGAGTGTGGTGAAGTGAAGAGTGAAGTAAAGTGAAGAGTGAAGTAAAGTGACAGAGTGAAGTGAAGTGAAGAGTGAAGTGAAGTGAAGAGTGAAGTATTGTGAAGAGTGAAGTGAAGTGAAGAGTGACAGTTAAGTGAAGAGTGAAGTGAATTTTTAAAGTGCAAGTGAAGAGTGAAATGAAGTGTCGATTGAAGTGAAGTGTAGGGTGGTGTGGAGTGAAGAGGGAAGTGCAGAGTGATGTGAGGTGAAGAGTGAAGTGAAGAGTTAAGTGTTGTGAAGAGTGAAGTGAAGTGACAGAGTGAAGTGAAGGGAAGAGGGAAGTGAAGTGAAGAGTGAAGTGAAGTGAAGAGGGAAGTGAATTGAAAAGTGAAGTGAAGAGTGAAATGAAGTGTAGATTGAAGTGAAGTATAGGGTGGTGTGAAGTGAAGAGGGAAGTGGAGAGTCTATGTGAGGTGTAGAGTGTGGTGAAGTGAAGAGTGAAGTGAAGTGAAGAGTGAAGTAAAGTGAAGAGTGAAGTGAAGTGAAGAGTGAAGTGCAGTGAAGAGTGAAGTATTGTGAAGAGTGAAGTGAAGTGAAGAGTGAAGTTAAGGGAAGAGTGAAGTGAATTTTAAAGTGAAGTGAAGAGTGAAATGAAGTGTAGATTGAAGTGAAGTGTAGGGTGGTGTGGAGTGAAGAGGGAAGTGAAGAGTGATGTGAGGTGAAGAGTGAAGTGACGTGAAGAGTTAAGTGTTGTGAAGAGTGAAGTGAAGTGGAGCGTGAAGTGAAGTGAAGTGAAGAGTGGAGTGAAGTGAAGGGTGAAGTGAATTTGGAGTAAAGTAAAGAGTGACAGTGAAGTGGAAGTGAAGAGTGAAGTGAATTGAAGAGTGAAGGTGAAGTGAAGAGTGAAGTGAAGAGAAGAGTGAAGTGAAGTGAAGAGTACAAGAGAAGTGAAGAGTGAAGTGAAGTGACGAGTGAAGTGACATGAAGAATGTAGTGAAGTTAAGAGTGAAGTGAAGTGAAGAGTGAAGTGAAGTGAAGAGTGCAAGTGAAGTGAAGAGTGAAGTGAAGTGAAGAGTGAAGTGAAGTGAAGAGTGAAGTGAAGTGAAGAGTGAAGTGAAGTGAAGAGTGAAGTGAAGTGAAGAGTGAAGTGAAGTGAAGAGTGAAGTGAAGTGAAGAGTGACGTGAAGTGAAGAGTGAAGTGAAGTGAAGAGTGACGTGAAGTGAAGAGTGAAGTGCAGTGAAGAGTGAAGTGAAGTGAAGAGTGAAGTGAAGTGAAGAGTGAAGTGAAGTGAAGAGTGAAGTGAAGTGCAGAGTGAAGTGAAGTGAAGAGTGAAGTGAAGTGAAGAGTGAAGTGAAGTGAAGAGTGCACGTGAAGTGTTGAGTGAAGTGAAGTGAAGAGTGAAGTGAAGTGAAGATTGAAGTGAAGAGTGAAGTGAAGTGAAGAGTGAAGTGAAGTGAAGTTGGACGTGAGGTGAAGTGAAGAGTAAAGTGGTGTGAAGAGTGAAGTGAAGTGAAGAGTGAAGTGAAGTGAAGAGTGAAGTGAAGGGAAGAGTGAACGTGAAGTGAAGAGTGAAGTGAAGTGAAGAGTAAAGTATTGTGAAGAGTGAAGTGAAGTGAAGGGTGAAGTGAAGGGAAGAGGGAAGTGAAGTGAAGAGTGAAGTGAAGTGACGAGTGACGTATTGTGAAGAGTGAAGTGAAGTGAAGAGTGAAGTGAAGTGAAGAGTGAAGTGAAGTGAAGAGTGAAGTGAAGTGAAGAGTGAAGTGAAGTGAAGAGTGAAGTGAAGTGAAGAGTGAAGTGACGTGAAGAGTGAAGTGAAGTGAAGAGTGAAGTGAAGTGAAGAGTGAAGTGAAGTGAAGAGTGAAGTGAAGTGAAGCGTGAAGTGAAGTGAAGAGTGAAGTATTGTGAAGAGTGACAGTGAAGTGAAGAGTGAAGTGAAGGGAAGAGGGAAGTGAAGTGAAGAGTGAAGTGAGGTGAAGAGTGACGTAAAGTGAAGAGTGAAGTGACGTGAAGAGTGAAGTGAAGTGAAGAGTGAAGTATTGTGAAGAGTGAAGTGAAGTGACGAGTGAAGTTAAGTGAAGAGTGAAGTGAATGTTAAAGTGAAGTGAAGAGTGAACTGAAGTGTAGATTGAAGTGAAGTGTAGGGTGGTGTGAAGTGAAGAGGGAAGTTAAGAGTGAAGTGAAGTGAAGAGTGAAGTGAAGTGAAGAGTGAAGTGAAGTGAAGAGTGAAGTGCAAGTGAAGAGTGAAGTGAAGGGAAGAGTGAAGTGAAGTGAAGAGTGAAGTGACGGGAAGAGTGAAGTGAAGTGAAGAGTGAAGTGAAGTGAAGAGTAAAGGTATTGTGAAGAGTGTGGGGCAAGTGAAGAGTGAAGTGAAGGGAAGAGGGAAGTGAAGTGAAGAGTGAAGTGAAGTGAAGAGGGAAGTGAATTGAAAAGTGAAGTGAAGAGTGAAATGAAGTGTAGATTGACGTGAAGTATAGGGTGGTGTGAAGTGAAGAGGGAAGTGGAGAGTTATATGAGGTGTAGAGTGTGGTGACGTGAAGAGTGAAGTGAAGTGAAGGGTGAAGTAAAGTGAAGAGTGAAGTGAAGTGAAGAGTGAAGTGAAGTGAAGAGTGAAGTATTGTGAAGAGTGAAGTGAAGTGTAGAGTGAAGTTAAGTGAAGAGTGAAGTGAATTTTAAAGTGAAGTGAAGAGTGAAATGAAGTGTAGATTGAAGTGAAGTGTAGGGTGGTGTGGAGTGAAGAGGGAAGTGAAGAGTGATGTGAGGTGAAGAGTGAAGTGTAGTGAAGAGTTAAGTGTTGTGAAGAGTGAAGTGAAGTGGAGAGTGACGTGAAGTGAAGTGAAGAGTGGAGTGAAGTGCAGGGTGAAGTGAATTTGGAGTAAAGTTAAGAGTGAAGTGAAGTGAAGTGAAGAGTGAAGTGAACTTGAAGAGTGAAGTGAAGTGAAGAGTGAAGTGTGGAGAAGAGTGAAGTGAAGTGAAGAGTGAAGTGAAGTGAAGAGTGAAGTGCAGTGAAGAGTGAAGTGAAGTGAAGAGTGAAGTGAAGTGAAGAGTGAAGTGCAGTGAAGAGTGAAGTGAAATAAAGAATGTAGTGAAGTTAAGAGTGAAGTGAAGTGAAGAGTGAAGTGAAGTGAAGAGTGAAGTGAAGTGAAGAGTGAAGTGAAGTAAAGAGTGAAGTGAAGTGCAGAGTGAAGTGGTGTGTAGAGTGAAGTGACAGTGAAGAGTGATGTGATGTGAAGAGTGAAGTGAAGTGAAGAGTGACGTGACGTGAAGAGTGAAGTGGAGTAAAGAGTGAAGTGAAGTGAAGAGTGAAGTGAAGTGAAGAGTGTAGTGAAGTTAAGAGTGAAGTGAAGTGAAGAGTGAAGTGAGTGAAGAAGTGAAGTGAAGTGAAGAGTGAAGTGAAGTGAAGAGTGAAGTGAAGTGAAGCGTGAAGTGAGGTGAAGAGTGAAGTGAAGTGAAGAGTGACGTATTGTGAAGAGTGAAGTGAAGTGAAGAGTGAAGTGAAGGGAAGAGGGAAGTGAAGTGAAGAGTGAAGTGAAGTGAAGAGTGAAGTAACGTGAAGAGTGAAGTGAAGTGAAGACGTGAAGTGAAGTGAAGAGTGACGTATTGTGAAGAGTGAAGTGAAGTGAAGAGTGAAGTTAAAGTGAAGAGTGAACGTGACAATGTTAACAGTGACAGTGAAGCGTGAACATGAAGTGTAGATTGAAGTGAAGTGTAGGGTGGTGTGCAAGTGACAGAGGGAAGTTAAGGAAGTGAAGTGAAGTGAAGAGTGAATGTGAAGTGAAGAGTGAAGTGAGTGACGAGTGAAGTGCAGGGAAGCGTGAAGTGAAGTGAGAGTGAAGTGAAGTGAAGAGTAAAGTAATTGTGAAGAGTGTGGTGACGTGAAGAGTGAAGTGAAGGGAAGAGGGAAGTGAAGTGAAGAGTGAAGTGAAGTGAAGAGGGAAGTGACATTGAAAGTGAAGTGAAGAGTGAAATGAAGTGTACGATTGAAGTGAAGTATAGGGTGGTGTGAAGTGAAGAGGGAAGTGGAGAGTTATGTGAGGTGTAGAGTGTGGTGAAGTGAAGAGTGAAGTGCAGTGAAGAGTGAAGTAAAGTGAAGAGTGAAGTGAAGTGAAGAGTGAAGTGAAGTGAAGAGTGAAGTGAAGTGAAGAGTGACGTGAAGGGAAGAGTGAAGTGAGTGAAGCGTGACAGTGAAGTGAAGAGTAAAGTATTGTGCAAGAGTGTGGTGAAGTGAAGAGTGAAGTGAAGGGAAGAGGGAAGTGAAGTGACAGAGTGAAGTGAAGTGAAGCGGGACGTGAATTGACAAGTGAAGTGAAGAGTGA
This sequence comes from Halictus rubicundus, assembly GCF_050948215.1. Classification (NCBI taxonomy): domain Eukaryota; kingdom Metazoa; phylum Arthropoda; class Insecta; order Hymenoptera; family Halictidae; genus Halictus; species Halictus rubicundus. The sequence goes on along the minus strand of NW_027489333.1, from coordinate 10,419 downwards.
AATGAAGTGTAGATTGAAGTGAAGTATAGGGTGGTGTGAAGTGAAGAGGGAAGTGGAGAGTTATGTGAGGTGTAGAGTGTGGTGAAGTGAAGAGTGACGTGAAGTGAAGAGTGAAGTAAAGTGAAGAGTGAAGTGAAGTGAAGAGTGAAGTGAAGTGCAAGCGTGAAGTATTGTGAAGAGTGAAGTGAAGTGTAGAGTGAACGTTAACGTGAAGAGTCGAAGTGAATTTTCAAAGTGAAGTGAAGAGTGACACTGACAGTGTAGATTGAAGTGAAGTGTAGGGTGGTGTGGAGTGAAGACGGGAAGTGAAGAGTGCTGTGAGGTGAAGAGTGAAGTGAGTGAAGAGTTAAGTGTTGTGAAGAGTGAAGTGAAATGGAGAGTGAAGTGAAGTGAAGTGAAGAGTGGAGTGAAGTGAAGGGTGAAGTGAATTTGGAGTAAAGTAAAGAGTGAAGTGAAGTGAAGTGAAGAGTGAAGTGAATTGAAGAGTGAAGTGAAGTGACAGCGTGAAGTGAAGTGAAGAGTAACGTATTGTGAAGAGTGTGGTGAAGTGAAGAGTGAAGTGAAGGGAAGAGGGAAGTGAAGTGAAGAGTGAAGTGAAGTGAAGAGGGAAGTGAATTGAAACGTGAAGTGAAGCAGTGAAATGAAGTGTAGATTGACGTGAAGTATAGGGTGGTGTGAAGTGAAGAGGGACGTGGAGAGTTATGTGAGGAGTAGAGTGTGGTGAAGTGAAGAGTGAAGTGAAGTGAAGAGTGAAGTAAAGTGAAGCGTGAAGTGAAGTGAAGAGTGAAGTGACAGTGAAGAGTGACGTATTGTGCAGAGCTGAAGTGAAGTGTAGAGTGAAGTTAAGTGAAGAGTGAAGTGAATTTTAAAGTGAAGTGAAGAGTGACAATGACGTGTAGACTTGAAGTGAAGTGTAGGGTGGTGTGGAGTGCAGAGGGAAGTGAAGAGTGATGTGAGGTGAAGAGTGAAGTGAAGTGAAGAGTTAAGTGTTGTGAAGAGTGAAGTGAAATGGAGAGTGAAGTGAAGTGAAGTGAAGAGTGGAGTGAAGTGAAGGGTGAAGTGAATTTGGAGTCAAAGTAAAGACGTGACAGTGCAGTGAAGTGAAAGAGTGCAAGTGAATTGAAGAGTGAAGTGAAGTGAAGAGTGAAGTGTAGAGACGAGTGCAGTGAAGTGAAGAGTGAAGTGAAGTGAAGCGTGAAGTGCAGTGACGAGTGAAGTGAAGTGAAGAGTGAAGTGCAATGAAGAATGTAGTGAAGTTAAGAGAGCAGTGAAGTGAAGAGTGAAGTGAAGTGCAGAGTGAAGTGAAGTGAAGAGTGAAGTGACAGTGAAGAGTGAAGTGAAGTGAAGACTTGAAGTGCAGAGTGAAGTGAAGAAGAGTGAGAAGTGACGTGAAGAGGGAAGTGAAGTGAAGTGAAGAGTACAGTGGTGTGAAGAGTGAAGTGAAGTGAAGAGTGAAGTGAAGTGAAGAGTGAAGCTGAACGTGTAGAGTGAAGTGAAGTGAAGAGTGAAGTGAAGGGAAGAGTGAAGTGAAGTGACGAGTGAAGTGAAGTAAGAGTAAAGTATTGTGAAGAGTGAAGTGAAGAGACGGGTGAAGTGAAGGGAAGAGGGAAGTGAAGTGAAGAGTGAAGTGAAGTGAAGAGTGAAGTATTGTGAAGAGTGGAGTGAACGTGAAGCGTGAAGTGAAGGGAAGAGGGCACGTGACAGTGCACGAGTGACAGTGAAGTGAAGAGGGCAGTGAAATTGAAAAGTGAAGTGAAGAGTGAAATGAAGGGTAGATTGAAGTGAAGTGTAGGGTGGTGTGAAGTGAAGAGGGAAGTTAAGAGTGAAGTGACGTGAAGAGTGAAGTGAAGTGAAGAGTGAAGTGAAGTGAAGAGTGAAGTGAAGGGAAGAGTGAAGTGAAGTGAAGAGTGAAGTGAAGTGAAGAGTAAAGTATTGTGAAGAGTGAAGTAAAGTGAAGAGTGAAGTGAAGGGAAGAGGGAAGTGCAGTGAAGAGTGCAGTGCAAGTGAAGCGGGCAGTGAATTGAAAAGTGAAAGTGAAGAGTGAAATGAAGTGTAGATTGAAGTGCAGTATAGGGTGGTGTGACGTGAAGAGGGACAGTGGAGAGTTATGTGAGGTGTAGAGTGTGGTGAAGTGACAGAGTGAAGTACAGTGAAGAGTGAAGTAAAGTGAAGAGTGAAGTGAAGTGAAGAGTGAACGTGAAGTGAAGAGTGAAGTATTGTGAAGAGTGAAGTGACGTGAAGAGTGAAGTTAAGTGAAGAGTGACAGTGAATTTTAAAGTGAAGTGAAGAGTGAAATGAAGTGTAGATTGAAGTGACAGTATAGGGTGGTGTGAAGTGACGAGGGCAGTGGAGAGTTATGTGAGGTGTAGAGTGTGGTGAAGTGAACGAGTGAAGTGAAGTGAAGAGTGAAGTAAAGTGAAGAGTGAAGTGAAGTGAAGAGTGACGTGAAGTGCAAGAGTGAAGTATTGTGAAGAGTGAAGTGACGTGAAGAGTGAAGTATTGTGAAGAGTGGAAGTGAAGTGAAGAGTGAAGTTAAGGGAAGAGTGAAGTGATTTTAAAGTGAAGTGAAGAAGTGAATGAAGTGTAGATTGAAAGTGCAGTGTAGGGTGGTGTGGAGTGAAGAGGGACGGATGAAGTGATGTGAGGTGACGAGTGAAGTGAAGTGAAGAGTTAAGTGTTGTGAAGAGTGAAGTGAAGTGGAGCGTGAAGTGACGTGAAGTGCAGAGTGAAGTGACACTTGAAGAGTGAAGTGAAGTGAAGAGTGAAGTGAAGAGAAGAGTGAAGTGAAGTGAAGAGTAAAGTGAAGTGAAGAGTGAAGTGAAGTGAAGAGTGACGTGAAATGAAGAATGTAGCTGAAGTTCAGAGTGAAGTGAAGTGAAGAGTGAAGTGACGTGAAGAGTGAAGTGAAGTGAAGAGTGAAGTGAAGTGAAGAGTGAAGTGACTGAGAGAGACGTGAAGTGAAGAGTGAGTGAAGTGAAGAGTGAAGTGAAGTGAAGAGTGAAGTGAACGTGAAGAGTGAAGTGAAGTGACGAGTGCGTGAAGTGAAGAGTGAAGTGAAGTGAAGAGTGAAGTGAAGTGAAGAGTGACGTGAAGTGAAGAGTGAAGTGAAGTGAAGAGTGACGTGAAGTGAAGAGTGGAGAAGTGAGAGTGAAGGAGTGAAGAGTGCACGTGGAAGTGACAGAGTGACAGTGAAGTGAAGAGTGCAAGAGACGTGAAGAGTGACGTGAAGTGAAGATGAAGTGACGAGTGAAGTGAAGTGAGAGTGAAGTGAAGTGAAGTTGGAGTGAGGTGAAGTGAAGAGAAAGTGGAGTGACAGAGTGAAGTGAGTGAAGAGTGCCGTGCAGTGAAGGGAAGAGTGAAGTGAAGTGAAGAGTGACAGTGAAGTGAAGAGTAAAGTATTGTGAAGAGTGAAGTGAGTGCAGGGTGAAGTGAAGGGAAGAGGGAAGTGACTGAAGAAGTGCCAGTGCCGTGAAGTGAAGTCTTGTGAAGAGTAGAAGTGAAGTGAAGAAGTGAAGTGAAGTGAAGAGTGAAGTGAAGTGACGAGTGAAGTGAAGGTGAGAGTGCAAGTGAAGTGAAGAGTGAAGTGAAGTGAAGAGTGAAGTGAAGTGAAGAGTGAAAGTGAAGTGAAGAGTGAAGTGAAGTGAGAGTGAAGTGAAGTGAACGCTGACAAGTGACAGTGCAATCGTGAAGTGGACGTGAAGAGTGAAGTGAAGTGAAGAGTGAAGTGCAGTGAAGAGTGACGTGAAGTGAAGAGTGAAAGTGAAGTGAAGAGTGAAGTGAGTGAAGAGTGAAGTGAAGTGGTTGCAGTGAAGTGAGTGAAGAGTGAAGTGAAGTGAAGATCTGAAGTGAAGAGTGAAGTGAAGTGAAGAGTGAAGTGACAGTGACGTTGGAAGTGAACGTGAAGTGAAGAGTCAAAAGTGGTGTGAAGAGTGAAGTGACGTGAAGAGTGAAGTGAAGTGAACGAAGTGAAGTGAAGTGAAGAGTGAAGTGAAGGAAGAGTGAAGTGAAGTGAAGACGTGAAGTGAAGTGAAGAGTCAAAGTATTGTGAAGATTGAAGTGAAGTATCGGGTGGTGTGAAGTGAAGAGGGAAGTGGAGAGTTATGTGAGGTGTAGAGTGTGGTGAAGTGAAGAGTGAAGTGAACGTGAAGAGTGAAGTAAAGTGAAGAGTGCAATGCAGTGCAGGTGAAGTGAAGTGAAGAGTGAAGTATTGTGAAGAGTGAAGTGAAGTGAAGAGTCGAAGTTAAGGAAGAGTGACGTGAATTTTAAAGTGAAGTGAAGAGTGAAATGAAGTGTAGATTGAAGTGAAGTGTAGGGTGGTGTGGAGTGAAGAGGGAAGTGAAGAGTGATGTGAGGTGAAGAGTGAAGTGACGTGAAGAGTTAAGTGTTGTGAAGAGGGAAGTGAAGTGAAGAGTGAAGTGAAGGGAAGAGGGAAGTGCAAGTGAAGAGTGAAGTGAACGTGCAGAGGGAAGTGAATTGACAACGTGAAGTGCAGAGTGAAATGAAGTGTAGATTGAAGAGAAGTCATAGGGTGGTGTGAAGTGAACGAGGGAAGTGGAGAGTTATGTGCGGTGTAGAGTGTGGTGAAGTGAAGAGTGAAAGTGAAGTGAAGAGTGAAGTAAAGTGAAGAGTGACAGTGAAGTGAAGAGTGAAGTGAAGTGAAGAGTGACGTATTGTGAAGAGTGAAGTGAGTGAAGAGTGACAGTTAAGGGAAGAGTGAAGTGAATTTTAAAGTGAAGTGAAGAGTGAAATGCAGTGTAGAGTGAAGTGAACAGTGACGAGTGAAGTACAAGTGAAGAGTGAAGTGAAGTGACGAGTGAAGTGAAGTGAAGAGTGAAGTAATTGTGAAGAGTGAAGTGACAGTGAAGCGTGAAGTTAAGGGAAGCAGTGAAGTGACATCTTTCACAGTGAAGTGAAGAGTGAAATGAAGTGTAGAGTGAAGTGAAGTGAAGAGTGAAGTGAAGAGAAGACGTGACAGTGAAGTGAAGAGTGAAGTGAAGGGAACGAGGAAGTGAAGTGACGAGTGAAGTGAAGTGAAGAGGGAAGTGAATTGCACAAGTGAAGTGACGAGTGACATGAACGGGTAGATTGACAGTGAAGTGTAGGGTGGTGTGACGTGAAGAGGACGTTAAGAGTGAAGTGAAGTGAAGAGTGACGTGAAGTGAAGAGTGAAGTGAAGTGAAGACGTGAAGTGAAGGGAAGAGTGCAGTGAAGTGAAGAGTGACGTGAAGTGAAGAGTAAAGTATTGTGACGAGTGAAGTGAATTGAAGACGTGAAGTGAAGGGCCGAGGGACAGTGAAGTGAAGCGTGAAGTGAAGTGAAGCGTGGAAGTGAATTTTAAAGTGAAGTGAAGAGTGAAATGAAGTGTAGATTGAAGTGAAGTGTAGGGTGGTGTGAGTGACAGAGGGACGTGAAGAGTGATGTGAGGTGAAGAGTGAAGTGCAGTGAAGAGTTACGTGTTGTGAAGAGTGAAGTGCAGTGCAGCAGTGAAGTGAAGGGAAGAGGGACGTGACGTGAAGAGTGAAGTGCAGTGAAGAGGGACAGTGAATTGAAAAGTGAAGTGAAGAGTGAAATGAAGTGTAGATTGCAAGTCGAAGTATAGGGTGGTATGAAGTGAAGAGGACGTGGAGAGTTATGTGAGGTGTAGAGTGTGGTGAAGGGCAGAGTGAAGTGAAGTGAAGAGTGCAGTACCGTGAAGAGTGAAGTGCAGTGAAGAGTGACGTGACGTGAAGAGTGACGTATTGTGAAGAGTGAAGTGCACGTGAAGACGTGATCGTAAGTGACAGAGTGAAGTGAACTTTCTAAGTGAAAGTGACAGAGTGAAATGAACGTGTAGCATTGATCTGACCTTGTAGGGTAGTGTGGAGCTGCAGACGGGAACGTGAAGAGTGCTATGAGGTGCAAGAGTGAAGTGCACGTGACGAGTCTAAGTGTTGTGAAGAGTGACGTGAAGTGGAGAGTGCAGTGCAAGTGAACGTGAAGAGTGGAGTGAAGTACAGGGTGCAGTGCAATTTGGAGTACAGTACAGCGTGAAGTGCAGTGCAGTGACCGAGTGCACTGAACTTGCAGAGAGACGAGAAGTGACCGAGCAGTGAAGCTATCTATCCTATCCTCCTCCTCTATCCTATCCTATCACCTCTATCCTCTCCTATCCTCTATCCTATCCTATCCTCTATCCTATCCCATCCTCCATACGATCCTAACGTCTATCCTATCCTATCCTCTATCCTATCCTCTATCCTCTATCCTATCCTATCCTCTATCCTATCCTATCCTCTATCCTATCCTATCCTCTATCCTATCCTATCCTCTATCCTATCCTATCCTCTATCCTATCCTATCCTCTATCCTATCCTATCCTCTATCCTATCCTATCCTCTATCCTATCCTATCCTCTATCCTATCCTATAATCTATCCTATCCTATCCTCTATCCTATCCTATCCCCGAATCCTATCCTCTATCCTATCCTATCCGCTATCCTATCCTATCCTCTTTCCTATCCTATCCTATCCTCTATCCTATTATATCCTCTATCCTATCCTATCCTCTACCTTATCCTATACTCTATCCTATCCAATTACCTATCCAATCCTCTATCCTATCCTATCATCTATCCTATCCTATCCTCTATCCTATCCTATCCTCTATCCTATCCTATCCTCAATCCTATCCTATACTGTATTATATGCTATCCTCTTTCCTATCCTCTATCATATCGTATCCTCTATCCTATCCTATCCTCTAACCTATAATATCCTCTATCCTATCCTATTCTCTATCCTATCCTATACTATCCTCTATTCTATCCTATCCTGTATCCTATCCAAATTCTACCCTACCCTCTATCCTATCCTATCCTCTATCCTATCCTATCCTCTATCCTACAATATCCTCTATCCTATCCTATACTCTATCCTAACCTATCCCTCTATCCTATCCAAAACCCTATCCTATCCTCTATCCCATCCTATACTCAATCCTATCCTATACTGTATTATATGCTATCCTCTTTCCTATCCTCTATCATATCGTATCCTCTATCCTATCCTATCCTCTAACCTATAATATCCTCTATCCTATCCTACTCTCTATCCTATCCTATCCTATCCTCTATTCTATCCTATCCTGTATCCTATCAAATTCTACCCCTACCCTCTATCCTATCCTATCCTATCCTCTATCCTATCCAATCCTCTATCCTATCCTATCCTCTATCCTATAGTCTCCTCTATCCTATCCTATCCTCTATCCTATCCTATCCTCTATCCTATCCTATCCTCTATCCTATCCCATCCTCCATACTATCCTAACCTCTATCCTATCCTATCCTCTATCCTATCCTATCCTCTATCCCTATCCTATCCTCTATCCTATCCTATCCTCTATCCTATCCTATCCTCTATCCTATCCTATCCTCTATCCTATCCTATCCTCTATCCTATCCTATCCTCTATCCTATCCTATCCTCTATCCTATCCTATCCTCTATCCTATCCTATCCTCTATCCTATCCTATCCTCTATCCTATCCTATCCTCTATCCTATCCTATAATCTATCCTATCCTATCCTCTATCCTATCCTATCCTCTATCCTATCCTATCCTCAATCCTATCCTCTATCCTATCCTATCCGCTATCCTATCCTATCCTCTTTCCTATCCTATCCTATCCTCTACCCTATTATATCTCTATCCTATCCTATCCTCTATCCTATCCTATCCTCTATCGTATCCTATCCTCTATCCTATCCTTTCCTCTATCCTATCCTATCCTCTATCCTATCCTACCCTCTACCTACAAATCCCTCTATCCTATCCAATCCTGTATCCTATCCTGTCCTCTTGCCTATCCTATCCTCTATCCTATCCTATCCTCTATCCTACAATATCCTCTATCCTATCCTATCCTCTATCCTATCCTGTCCTCTTGCCTATCCTATCCTCTATCCTATCCTATCTCTTTCCTATCCAATCCCCTATCCTATCCTCTATCCCATCCTGTACTCAATCCTATCCTATACTGAATTATATCCTATCCTCTTTTCTAACCTCTATCCTATCCTATCCTCTATCCTATCCTATCCTCTATCCTATCCTTTCCTCTATCCTATCCTATCCTCTATCCTATCCTATCCTCTACCCTACAATATCCTCTATCCTATCCTATCCTCTATCCTATCCTGTCCTCTTGCCTATCCTATCCTCTATCCTATCCTATCCTCTTTCCTATCCAATCCCCTATCCTATCCTCTATCCCATCCTATACTCAATCCTATCCTACACTGTATTATATCCTATCCTCTTTCCTATTCTCTAACATTTCGTATACTCTATATTATCCTATCCTCTATCCTATCCTATCCTCTATCCTACCCTATCCTCTATCCTATCCTATCCTCTATCCTATCCTATCCTCTATCCTACAATATCCTCTATCCTATCCTATCCTCTATCCTAACCTATCCTCTATCCTATCCTATCCTCTATCCTATCCTATCCTCTATCCTATCCTATCCTCTATCCTATCCTTTCCTCTATCCTATCCTATCCTCTATCCTATCCTATCCTCTACCCTACAATATCCTCAATCCTATCCTACACTGTATTATATCCTATCCTCTTTCCTATTCTCTAACATATCGTATACTCTATATTATCCTATCCTCTATCCTATCCTATCCTCTATCCTACCCTATCCTCTATCCCATCCTATCCTCTATCCTATCCTATCCTCTATCCTACAATATCCTCTATCCTATCCTATCCTCTATCCTAACCTGTCCTCTATCCTATCCAAAACCCTATCCTATCCTCTATCCCATCCTATACTCAATCCTATCCTATACTGTATTATATGCTATCCTCTTTCCTATCCTCTATCATATCGTATCCTCTATCCTATCCTATCCTCTAACCTATAATATCCTCTTTCCTATCCTATCCTCTATCCTATCCTGTCCTCTTGCCTATCCTATCCTCTATCCTATCCTATCCTCTTTCCTATCCAATCCCCTATCCTATCCTCTATCCCATCCTATACTCAATCCTATCCTACACTGTATTATATCCTATCCTCTTTCCTATTCTCTAACATATCGTATACTCTATATTATCCTATCCTCTATCCTATCCTATCCTCTATCCTACCCTATCCTCTATCCTATCCTATCCTCTATCCTATCCTATCCTCTATCCTACAATATCCTCTATCCTATCCTATCCTCTATCCTAACCTGTCCTCTATCCTATCCAAAACCCTATCCTATCCTCTATCCCATCCTATACTCTATCCTATCCTATCCTCTATCCTACCCTATCCTCTATCCTATCCTATCCTCTATCCTATCCTATCCTCTATCCTACAATATCCTCTATCCTATCCTATCCTCTATCCTAACCTGTCCTCTATCCTATCCAAAACCCTATCCTATCCTCTATCCCATCCTATACTCTATCCTATCCTATCCTCTATCCTATCCTCTCCTCTATCCTATCCTATCCTCTATCCTATCCTGTCCTCTTGCCTATCCTATCCTCTATCCTATCCTATCCTCTTTCCTATCCAATCCCCTATCCTATCCTCTATCCCATCCGGTACTCAATCCTATCCTATACTGTATTATATCCTATCCTCTTTCCTAACCTCTATCCTATCCTATCCTCTATCCTATCCTATCCTCTATCCTATCCTATCCTCTATCCTATCCTTTCCTCTATCCTATCCTATCCTCTATCCTATCCTATCCTCTACCCTACAATATCCTCTATCCTATCCAATCCTCTATCCTATCCTGTCCTCTTGCCTATCCTATCCTCTATCCTATCCTCTATCCTATCCTATCCTCTATCCTATCCTATCCTCTATCCCATCCTATACTCAATCCTATCCTATACTGTATTATATGCTATCCTCTTTCCTATCCTCTATCATATCGTATCCTCTATCCTATCCTATCCTCTAACCTATAATATCCTCTATCCTATCCTATCCTCTATCCTATCCTGTCCTCTTGCCTATCCTATCCTCTATCCTATCCTATCCTCTTTCCTATCCAATCCCCTATCCTATCCTCTATCCCATCCTATACTCAATCCTATCCTACACTGTATTACATCCTATCCTCTTTCCTATTCTCTAACATATCGTATACTCTATATTATCCTGTCCTCTATCCTATCCTATCCTCTATCCTACCCTATCCTCTATCCTATCCTATCCTCTATCCTATCCTATCCTCTATCCTACAATATCCTCTATCCTATCCTATCCTCTATCCTAACCTATCCTCTATCCTATCCAAAACCCTATCCTATCCTCTATCCCATCCTATACTCAATCCTATCCTATACTGTAACTATATGCTATCCTCTTTCCTATCCTCTATCACATCGTATCCTCTATCCTATCCTATCCTCTAACCT
>NW_027489332.1:0-53414 GCF_050948215.1 Halictus rubicundus | reverse complement strand
ATAGGATAGGATAGAGGATAGGATTAGGATAGAGGATAGGATAGAGGATAGGATAGGATAGAGGATAGGATAGGATAGAGGAAAGGATATAATAGAGGATAGATAGGTAATTGGATAGGATAGAGGATAGGATAAGGTAGAGGATAGTATAGGATAGAGGATAGGATAGGATAGAGGATAGGATCGGATAAAGGATAGGATAGGATAGAGGATAGGATAGGATAGAGGATAGGATAGGATAGAGGATAGGATAGGATAGAGGATAGGATAGGATAGAGGATAGGATAGGATAGAGATAGGATAGGATAGAGGATAGGATAAGGATACAGGATAGAATAGGATACAGGATAGGATAGGATAGAGGATAGGGATAGAGGATAGGAGTAGGATAGAGGATAGGATAGGACAGAGGATCGGATAGAGATAGATAGGATAGGGATAGGATAGGATAGAGGATAGTATAGATAGAGGATAGGATAGGAATAGGAGGATAGGATAAGATAGAGGATAGGATAGGATAGAGGATAGGTTAGAGATAGGATAGAGGATAGGATAGAGGATAGGATAGAGGATAGGATAGGATAGAGGATAGGATAGGATAGGGATAGATAGGATAGGATAGAGGAAGGATACGGATAGAGATAGGATAGGATAGAGGATAGGATAGAGGATAGGATAGGAGGATAGGATAGAGGGTAGGATAGAGGATCGGATAGAGGATAGGATAGGATAGAGGAAAGGATATAATAGAGACAGGATAGTAATTGGATAGGATAGAGGATAGGATAGGTAGAGGATAGTATAGGATAGAGGATAGGATAGGATAGAGGATAGGATCGGATAAAGGATAGGATAGAAAGGATAGGATAGGATAGAGGATAGGATAGGATAGAGGATAGGATAGGATAGAGGATAGGATTAGGATAGAGGATAGGATAGGATAGAGGATAGGATAGAGGATAGTATAGGATAGAGGATAGGATAGGATAGAGGATAGGATAGGATAGAGGATAGGATAGGTAATTGGATAGGATAGAGTATAGGATAAGGTAGAGGATAGGATAGGATAGAGGATATAATAGGATAGAGGATATGATAGGATAGAGGATAGGATAGGATAGAGGATAGATAGATAGAGGATAGGATAGGATACAGGATAGGATAGGATACGAGGATAGGATAGAGGATAGGATAGAGGATAGATAGATAGGATAGAGGATAGGATATGATAGAGGATCGGATAGAAGATAGGATAGGATAGAGGATAGGATAGGATAGAGGATAGGATAGGATAGAGGATAGGATAGGATAGAGGATAGGATAGAATAGGATAGGATAGAGATAGGATAGGATAGAGGATAGGATAGGATAGAGGATAGGTTAGAGGATAGGATAGAGGATAGGATAGAGATAGGATAGGGATAGGATAGGATAGAGGATAGGATAGGATAGGATAGAGGATAGGATAGGATAGAGGATAGGATAGAGGATAGGATAGAGGATAGGATAGAGGGTTAGGATAGAGGATCGGATAGAGGATAGGATAGGATAGAGGAAAGGATATATAGAGGATAGGATAGGTAATTGGATAGGATAGAGGATAGGATAAGGTAGAGGATAGTATAGGATAGAGGATAGGATAGGATAGAGGATAGGATCGATAAAGGATAGGATAGGATAGAGGATAGGATAGATAGAGGATAGGATAGGATAGAGGATAGGATAGGATGGAGGATAGGATAGGATAGAGGATAGGATAGGATAGAGAGGATAGGATAGGATAGAGGATAGGATAGGATAGAGGATAGGATAGGATAGAGGATAGGATAGAGGATAGTATAGGATAGAGGATAGGATAGAATAGAGGATAGGATAGGATAAAGGATAGGATAGGATAGCGGATAGGATAGGATAGGATAGAGGATAGGATAGGATAGAGGATAGTATAGGATAGAGGATAGGATAGGATAGAGGATAGGATAGGATAGAGGATAGGATAGGATAGAGGATAGGATAGGATAGAGGATAGGATAGGTAATTGGATAGGATAGAGTATAGGATAAGGTAGAGGATTAGGATAGGATAGAGGATATAATAGGATAGAGGATATGATAGGATAGAGGATAGGATAGGATATAGGATAGGATAGGATAGAGGATAGGATAGGATAGAGGATAGGATAGGATAGAGGATAGGATAGGATAGAGGATAGGATAGAGGATAGGATAGAGGATAGGATAGGATAGAGGATAGGATAGGATAGAGGATAGGATAGGATAGAGGATAGGATAGAGGATAGGATAGAGGATAGGATAGGATAGAGGATAGGATAGGATAGAGGATAGGATAGGATAGAGATAGGATAGGATAGAGGATAGGATAGGATAGAGGATAGGATAGGATAGAGGATAGGATAGGATAGAGGATAGGATAGGATAGAGGATAGGATAGGATAGAGGATAGGATAGGATAGAGGAGTAGGATAGGATAGAGGATAGGATAGGATAGAGGATAGGATAGGATAGAGGATAGGAGTGGATAGAGGATAGGATAGGATTGAGGATAGGATTAGAGGATAGGATAGAGGATAGGATAGGATAGAGGATAGGATAGGATAGAGGATAGGATAGAGGATAGGATAGGATAGAGGATTAGTAGGATAGAGGATAGGATAGATAGAGGATAGGATAGGATAGGAGGATAGGATAGGATAGAGGATATGATAGGATAGAGGATAGGATAGGATAGAGGATAGGATAGAGGATAGGATAGAGGATAGGATAGGATAGAGGATAGGATAGGATAGAGGATAGGATAGGATAGAGGATAGGATAGGATAGAAGATAGGATAGGTAGTGGATAGGATAGGATAGAGGATAGTATATGATAGAGGATAGGATAGATAGAGGATAGGATAAGATAGAGGATAGGATAGGATAGAGGATAGGTTAGAGGATAGGATAGAGGATAGGATAGAGGATAGGATAGAGGATAGGATAGGATAGAGGATAGGATATGATAGAGGATAGGATAGGATAGGATAGAGGATAGGATAGGATAGGATAGAGGATAGGATAGGATAGAGGATAGGATAGAGGATAGGATAGAGGATAGGATAGAGGGTAGGATAGAGGATCGGATAGAGGATAGGATAGGATAGAGGAAAGGATATAATAGAGGACAGGATAGGTAATTGGATAGGATAGAGGATAGGATAAGGTAGAGGATAGTATAGGATAGAGGATAGGATAGGATAGAGGATAGGATCGGATAAAGGATAGGATAGGATAGAGGATAGGATAGGATAGAGGATAGGATAGGATAGAGGATAGGATAGGATAGAGGATAGGATAGGATAGAGGATAGGATAGGATAGAGGATAGGATAGAGGATAGTATAGGATAGAGAATAGGATAGAATAGAGGATAGGATAGGATAAAGGATAGGATAGGATAGCGGATAGGATAGGATAGGATAGAGGATAGGATAGGATAGAGGATAGGATAGAGGATAGTATAGGATAGAGGATAGGATAGGATAGAGGATAGGATAGGATAGAGGATAGGATAGGATAGAGGATAGGATAGGTAATTGGATAGGATAGAGTATAGGATAAGGTAGAGGATAGGATAGGATAGAGGATATAATAGGATAGAGGATATGATAGGATAGAGGATAGGATAGGATAGAGGATAGGATAGGATAGAGGATAGGATAGGATAGAGGATAGGATAGGATAGAGGGTAGGATAGGATAGAGGATAGGATAGAGGATATCATAGGATAGAGGATAGGATAGGATAGAGGATAGGATAGGATACAGGATAGGATAGGATACAGGATAGGATAGGATAGAGGATAGGATAGAGGATAGGATAGGATAGAGGATAGGATAGGATAGAGGATCGGATAGAAGATAGGATAGGATAGAGGATAGGATAGGATAGAGGATAGGATAGGATAGAGGATAGGATAGGATAGAGGATAGGATAGGATAGAGGATAGGATAGAATAGAGGATAGGATAGGATAGAGGATAGGATAGGATAGAGGATAGGTTAGAGGATAGGATAGAGGATAGGATAGAGGATAGGATAGAGGATAGGATAGGATAGAGGATAGGATAGGATAGGATAGAGGATAGGATAGGATAGAGGATAGGATAGAGGATAGGATAGAGGATAGGATAGAGGGTTAGGATAGAGGATCGGATAGAGGATAGGATAGGATAGAGGAAAGGATATAATAGAGGATAGGATAGGTAATTGGATAGGATAGAGGATAGGATAAGGTAGAGGATAGTATAGGATAGAGCATATGATAGGATAGAGGATAGGATCGGATAAAGGATAGGATAGGATAGAGGATAGGATAGGATAGAGGATAGGATAGGATAGAGGATAGGATAGGATGGAGGATAGGATAGGATAGAGGATAGGATAGGATAGAGGATAGGATAGGATAGAGGATAGGATAGGATAGAGGATAGGATAGAGGATAGTATAGGATAGAGGATAGGATAGAATAGAGGATAGGATGGGATAAAGGATAGGATAGGATAGCGGATAGGATAGGATAGGATAGAGGATAGGATAGGATAGAGGATAGTATAGGATAGAGGATAGGATAGGATAGAGGATAGGATAGGATAGAGGATAGGATAGGATAGAGGATAGGATAGGATAGAGGATAGGATAGGTAATTGGATAGGATAGAGTATAGGATAAGGTAGAGGATAGGATAGGATAGAGGATATAATAGGATAGAGGATATGATAGGATAGAGGATAGGATAGGATATAGGATAGGATAGGATAGAGGATAGGATAGGATAGAGGATAGGATAGGATAGAGGATAGGATAGGATAGAGGATAGGATAGAGGATAGGATAGAGGATAGGATAGGATAGAGGATAGGATAGGATAGAGGATAGGATAGGATAGAGGATAGGATAGGATAGAGGATAGGATAGGATAGAGGATAGGATAGGATAGAGGATAGGATAGGATAGAGGATAGGATAGGATAGAGGATAGGATAGGATAGAGGATAGGATAGGATAGAGGATAGGATAGGATAGAGGATAGGATAGGATAGAGGATAGGATAGGATAGAGGATAGGATAGGATAGAGGATAGGATAGGATAGAGGATAGGATAGGATAGAGGATAGGATAGGATAGAGGATAGGATAGGATAGAGGATAGGATAGGATAGAGGATAGGATAGGATAGAGGATAGGATAGGATAGAGGATAGGATAGGATAGAGGATAGGATAGGATAGAGGATAGGATAGAGGATAGGATAGAGGATAGGATAGGATAGAGGATAGGATAGGATAGAGGATAGGATAGAGGATAGGATAGGATAGAGGATAGGATAGGATAGAGGATAGGATAGGATAGAGGATAGGATAGGATAGAGGATAGGATAGGATAGAGGATATGATAGGATAGAGGATAGGATAGGATAGAGGATAGGATAGAGGATAGGATAGAGGATAGGATAGGATAGAGGATAGGATAGGATAGAGGATAGGATAGGATAGAGGATAGGATAGGATAGAGGATAGGATAGGATAGAGGATAGGATAGGATAGAGGATAGGATAGGATAGAGGATAGGATAGGATAGAGGATAGGATAGGATAGAGGATAGGATAGGATAGAGGATAGGATAGGATAGGATAGAGGATAGGATAGAGGATAGGATAGGATAGAGGATAGGATAGGATAGAGGATAGGATAGGATAGAGGATAGGATAGAGGATAGGATAGAGGGTAGGATAGAGGATCGGATAGAGGATAGGATAGGATAGAGGAAAGTATATAATAGAGGATAGGATAGGTAATTGGATAGGATAGAGGATAGGATAAGGTAGAGGATAGTATAGGATAGAGGATAGGATAGGATAGAAGATAGGATCAGATAAAGGATAGGATAGGATAGAGGATAGGATAGGATAGAGGATAGGATAGGAAAAAGTATAGGATAGGATAGGATAGAGGATAGGATAGGATAGAGGATAGGATAGAATAGAGGATAGGATTGGATAGAGGATAGGATAGAGGATAGGATAGAGGATAGGATAGAGGATAGGATAGAGGATAGGATAGGATAGAGGATAGGATAGGATAGAGGATAGGATAGGATAGAGGATAGGATAGGATAGAGGATAGGATAGGATAGAGGATAGGATAGGATAGAGGATAGGATAGGATAGAGGATAGGATAGGATAGAGGATAGTATAGGATAGAGGATAGGATAGAATAGAGGTTAGGATAGGATAGAGGATAGTATAGGGTAGAGGATAGGATAGAATAGAGGATAGGATAGGATAAAGGATAGGATAGGATAGAGGATAGGATAGGATAGGATAGATGATAGGATAGGATAGAGGATAGGATAGAGGATAGTATAGGATAGAGGATAGGATAGGATAGAGGATAGGATAGGATAGAGGATAGGATAGGATAGAGGATAGGATAGGATAGAGGATAGGATAGAGGATAGGATAGAGGATAGGATAGGATAGAGGATAGGATAGGATAGAGGATAGGATAGGATAGAGGATAGGATAGGAAAAAGTATAGGATAGGATAGGATAGAGGATAGGATAGGATAGAGGATAGGATAGAATAGAGGATAGGATTGGATAGAGGATAGGATAGGATAGAGAATATAATAGGATAGAGGATATAATAGGATTGAGGAAAGGATAGGATAGAGGATAGGATAGGATAGAGGATAGGATAGGAAAGAGGATGGCAGAGGATAGAGGATAGGAATAGGATAGAGGATAGGATAGGATAGAGGATAGGATAGGATAGAGGATAGAATAGGATAGAGGATAGGATAGGATAGAGGATAGGATAGGATAGAGGAAAGGATATAATAGAGGATGGGATAGGTAATTGGATAGGATAGAGGATAGGATAAGGTAGAGGATAGTATAGGATAGAGGATAGGATAGGATAGAGGATAGGATCGGATAAAGGATAGGATAGGATAGAGGATAGGATAGGATAGAGGATAGGATAGGATAGAGGATAGGATAGGATAGAGGATAGGATAGGATAGAGGATAGGATAGGATAGAGGATAGGATAGGATAGAGGATAGGATAGGATACAGGATAGAATAGGATACAGGATAGGATAGGATAGAGGATAGGATAGAGGATAGGATAGGATAGAGGATAGGATAGGATAGAGGATCGGATAGAAGATAGGATAGGATAGTGGATAGGATAGGATAGAGGATAGTATATGATAGAGGATAGTATATGATAGAGGATAGGATAGAATAGAGGATAGGATAAGATAGAGGATAGGATAGGATAGAGGATAGGTTAGAGGATAGGATAGAGGATAGGATAGAGGATAGGATAGAGGATAGGATAGGATAGAGGATAGGATAGGATAGAGGATAGGATAGAGGATAGGATAGAGGATAGGATAGAGGGTAGGATAGAGGATCGGATAGAGGATAGGATAGGATAGAGGAAAGGATATAATAGAGGACAGGATATGTAATTGGATAGGATAGAGGATAGGATAAGGTAGAGGATAGTATAGGATAGAGGATAGGATAGGATAGAGGATAGGATCGGATAAAGGATAGGATAGGATAGAGGATAGGATAGGATAGAGGATAGGATAGGATAGAGGATAGGATAGGATAGAGGATAGGATAGGATAGAGGATATGATAGGAAAAAGTATAGGATAGGATAGGATAGAGGATAGGATAGGATAGAGGATAGGATAGAATAGAGGATAGGATTGGATAGAGGATAGGATAGGATAGAGAATATAATAGGATAGAGGATATAATAGGATTGAGGAAAGGATAGGATAGAGGATAGGATAGGATAGAGGATAGGATAGGAAAGAGGATAGGAGAGGATAGAGGATAGGATAGGATAGAGGATAGGATAGGATAGAGGATAGGATAGGATAGAGGATAGAATAGGATAGAGGATAGGATAGGATAGAGGATAGGATAGGATAGAGGAAAGGATATAATAGAGGATAGGATAGGTAATTGGATAGGATAGAGGATAGGATAAGGTAGAGGATAGTATAGGATAGAGGATAGGATAGGATAGAGGATAGGATCGGATAAAGGATAGGATAGGATAGAGGATAGGATAGGATAGAGGATAGGATAGGATAGAGGATAGGATAGGATAGAGGATAGGATAGGATAGAGGATAGGATAGGATAGAGGATAGGATAGGATAGAGGATAGGATAGGATACAGGATAGAATAGGATACAGGATAGGATAGGATAGAGGATAGGATAGAGGATAGGATAGGATAGAGGATAGGATAGGATAGAGGATCGGATAGAATAGAGGATAGGATAAGATAGAGGATAGGATAGGATAGAGGATAGGTTAGAGGATAGGATAGAGGATAGGATAGAGGATAGGATAGAGGATAGGATAGGATAGAGGATAGGATATGATAGAGGATAGGATAGGATAGGATAGAGGATAGGATAGGATAGGATAGAGGATAGGATAGGATAGAGGATAGGATAGAGGATAGGATAGAGGATAGGATAGAGGGTAGGATAGAGGATCGGATAGAGGATAGGATAGGATAGAGGAAAGGATATAATAGAGGACAGGATAGGTAATTGGATAGGATAGAGGATAGGATAAGGTAGAGGATAGTATAGGATAGAGGATAGGATAGGATAGAGGATAGGATCGGATAAAGGATAGGATAGGATAGAGGATAGGATAGGATAGAGGATAGGATAGGATAGAGGATAGGATAGGATAGAGGATAGGATAGGATAGAGGATAGGATAGGATAGAGGATAGGATAGGATAGAGGATAGGATAGGATAGAGGATAGGATAGGATAGAGGATAGGATAGGATAGAGGATAGGATAGGATAGAGGATAGTATAGGATAGAGGATAGGATAGAATAGAGGTTAGGATAGGATAGAGGATAGTATAGGGTAGAGGATAGGATAGAATAGAGGATAGGATAGGATAAAGGATAGGATAGGATAGAGGATAGGATAGGATAGGATAGATGATAGGATAGGATAGAGGATAGGATAGAGGATAGTATAGGATAGAGGATAGGATAGGATAGAGGATAGGATAGGATAGAGGATAGGATAGGATAGAGGATAGGATAGGATAGAGGATAGGATAGAGGATAGGATAGAGGATAGGATAGGATAGAGGATAGGATAGGATAGAGGATAGGATAGGATAGAGGATAGGATAGGAAAAAGTATAGGATAGGATAGGATAGAGGATAGGATAGGATAGAGGATAGGATAGAATAGAGGATAGGATTGGATAGAGGATAGGATAGGATAGAGAATATAATAGGATAGAGGATATAATAGGATTGAGGAAAGGATAGGATAGAGGATAGGATAGGATAGAGGATAGGATAGGAAAGAGGATGGCAGAGGATAGAGGATAGGAATAGGATAGAGGATAGGATAGGATAGAGGATAGGATAGGATAGAGGATAGAATAGGATAGAGGATAGGATAGGATAGAGGATAGGATAGGATAGAGGAAAGGATATAATAGAGGATGGGATAGGTAATTGGATAGGATAGAGGATAGGATAAGGTAGAGGATAGTATAGGATAGAGGATAGGATAGGATAGAGGATAGGATCGGATAAAGGATAGGATAGGATAGAGGATAGGATAGGATAGAGGATAGGATAGGATAGAGGATAGGATAGGATAGAGGATAGGATAGGATAGAGGATAGGATAGGATAGAGGATAGGATAGGATAGAGGATAGGATAGGATACAGGATAGAATAGGATACAGGATAGGATAGGATAGAGGATAGGATAGAGGATAGGATAGGATAGAGGATAGGATAGGATAGAGGATCGGATAGAAGATAGGATAGGATAGTGGATAGGATAGGATAGAGGATAGTATATGATAGAGGATAGTATATGATAGAGGATAGGATAGAATAGAGGATAGGATAAGATAGAGGATAGGATAGGATAGAGGATAGGTTAGAGGATAGGATAGAGGATAGGATAGAGGATAGGATAGAGGATAGGATAGGATAGAGGATAGGATAGGATAGAGGATAGGATAGAGGATAGGATAGAGGATAGGATAGAGGGTAGGATAGAGGATCGGATAGAGGATAGGATAGGATAGAGGAAAGGATATAATAGAGGACAGGATATGTAATTGGATAGGATAGAGGATAGGATAAGGTAGAGGATAGTATAGGATAGAGGATAGGATAGGATAGAGGATAGGATCGGATAAAGGATAGGATAGGATAGAGGATAGGATAGGATAGAGGATAGGATAGGATAGAGGATAGGATAGGATAGAGGATAGGATAGGATAGAGGATATGATAGGAAAAAGTATAGGATAGGATAGGATAGAGGATAGGATAGGATAGAGGATAGGATAGAATAGAGGATAGGATTGGATAGAGGATAGGATAGGATAGAGAATATAATAGGATAGAGGATATAATAGGATTGAGGAAAGGATAGGATAGAGGATAGGATAGGATAGAGGATAGGATAGGAAAGAGGATAGGAGAGGATAGAGGATAGGATAGGATAGAGGATAGGATAGGATAGAGGATAGGATAGGATAGAGGATAGAATAGGATAGAGGATAGGATAGGATAGAGGATAGGATAGGATAGAGGAAAGGATATAATAGAGGATAGGATAGGTAATTGGATAGGATAGAGGATAGGATAAGGTAGAGGATAGTATAGGATAGAGGATAGGATAGGATAGAGGATAGGATAGGATAGAGGATATAATAGGATAGAGGATATGATAGGATAGAGGATAGGATAGGATATAGGATAGGATAGGATAGAGGATAGGATAGGATAGAGGATAGGATAGGATAGAGGATAGGATAGGATAGAGGATAGGATAGAGGATAGGATAGAGGATAGGATAGGATAGAGGATAGGATAGGATAGAGGATAGGATAGGATAGAGGATAGGATAGGATAGAGGATCGGATAGAATAGAGGATAGGATAAGATAGAGGATAGGATAGGATAGAGGATAGGTTAGAGGATAGGATAGAGGATAGGATAGAGGATAGGATAGAGGATAGGATAGGATAGAGGATAGGATATGATAGAGGATAGGATAGGATAGGATAGAGGATAGGATAGGATAGGATAGAGGATAGGATAGGATAGAGGATAGGATAGAGGATAGGATAGATGATAGGATAGAGGGTAGGATAGAGGATCGGATAGAGGATAGGATAGGATAGAGGAAAGGATATAATAGAGGACAGGATAGGTAATTGGATAGGATAGAGGATAGGATAAGGTAGAGGATAGTATAGGATAGAGGATAGGATAGGATAGAGGATAGGATCGGATAAAGGATAGGATAGGATAGAGGATAGGATAGGATAGAGGATAGGATAGGATAGAGGATAGGATAGGATAGAGGATAGGATAGGATAGAGGATAGGATAGGATAGAGGATAGGATAGGATAGAGGATAGGATAGAGGATAGTATAGGATAGAGGATAGGATAGAATAGAGGATAGGATAGGATAAAGGATAGGATAGGATAGCGGATAGTTTAGGATAGGATAGAGGATAGGATAGGATAGATGATAGGATAGAGGATAGTATAGGATAGAGGATAGGATAGGATAGAGGATAGGATAGGATAGAGGATAGGATAGGATAGAGGATAGGATAGGATAGAGGATAGGATAGGTAATTGGATAGGATAGAGTATAGGATAAGGTAGAGGATAGGATAGGATAGAGGATATAATAGGATAGAGGATATGATAGGATAGAGGATAGGATAGGATAGAGGATAGGATAGGATAGAGGATAGGATAGGATAGAGGATAGGATAGGATAGAGGATAGGATAGGATAGAGGATAGGATAGGATACAGGATAGGATACGATACAGGATAGGATAGGATAGAGGATAGGATAGAGGATAGGATAGGATAGAGGATAGGATAGGATAGAGTATCGGATAGAAGATAGGATAGGATAGAGGATAGGATAGGGTAGAGGATAGTATTGGATAGAGGATAGGATAGAATAGAGAATAGGGTAGGATAGAGGATAGGATAGGAAAAAGGATAGGATAGGATAGGATAGAGGATAGGATAGGATAGAGGATAGGATAGAATAGAGGATAGGATTGGATAGAGGATAGGATAGAATAGAGGATAGGATAGGATAGAGGATAGGATAGGATAGAGGATAGGATAGGAAAAAGTATAGGATAGGATAGGATAGAGGATAGGATAGGATAGAGGATAGGATAGAATAGAGGATAGGATTGGATAGAGGATAGGATAGAGGATAGGATAGAGGATAGGATAGAGGATAGGATAGGATAGAGGATAGGATAGGATAGAGGATAGGATAGGATAGAGGATAGGATAGGATAGAGGATAGGATAGGATGGAGGATAGGATAGGATAGAGGATAGGATAGGATAGAGGATAGGATAGGATAGAGGATAGGATAGGATAGAGGATAGGATAGAGGATAGTATAGGATAGAGGATAGGATAGAATAGAGGATAGGATAGGATAAAGGATAGGATAGGATAGCGGATAGGATAGGATAGGATAGAGGATAGGATAGGATAGAGGATAGTATAGGATAGAGGATAGGATAGGATAGAGGATAGGATAGGATAGAGGATAGGATAGGATAGAGGATAGGATAGGATAGAGGATAGGATAGGTAATTGGATAGGATAGGTAATTGGATAGGATAGAGTATAGGATAAGGTAGAGGATAGGATAGGATAGAGGATATAATAGGATAGAGGATATGATAGGATAGAGGATAGGATAGGATATAGGATAGGATAGGATAGAGGATAGGATAGGATAGAGGATAGGATAGGATAGAGGATAGGATAGGATAGAGGATAGGATAGAGGATAGGATAGAGGATAGGATAGGATAGAGGATAGGATAGGATAGAGGATAGGATAGGATAGAGGATAGGATAGGATAGAGGATAGGATAGGATAGAGGATAGGATAGGATAGAGGATAGGATAGGATAGAGGATAGGATAGGATAGAGGATAGGATAGGATAGAGGATAGGATAGGATAGAGGATAGGATAGGATAGAGGATAGGATAGGATAGAGGATAGGATAGGATAGAGGATAGGATAGGATAGAGGATAGGATAGGATAGAGGATAGGATAGGATAGAGGATAGGATAGGATAGAGGATAGGATAGGATAGAGGATAGGATAGGATAGAGGATAGGATAGGATAGAGGATAGGATAGGATAGAGGATAGGATAGGATAGAGGATAGGATAGAGGATAGGATAGAGGATAGGATAGGATAGAGGATAGGATAGGATAGAGGATAGGATAGAGGATAGGATAGGATAGAGGATAGGATAGGATAGAGGATAGGATAGGATAGAGGATAGGATAGGATAGAGGATAGGATAGGATAGAGGATATGATAGGATAGAGGATAGGATAGGATAGAGGATAGGATAGAGGATAGGATAGAGGATAGGATAGGATAGAGGATAGGATAGGATAGAGGATAGGATAGGATAGAGGATAGGATAGGATAGAGGATAGGATAGGATAGAGGATAGGATAGGATAGAGGATAGGATAGGATAGAGGATAGGATAGGATAGGATAGAGGATAGGATAGAGGATAGGATAGGATAGAGGATGGATAGGATAGAGGATAGATAGGGATAGGATAGGGGTGGATTGAGGATAGGATAGAGGATTAGGATGTTTGTGGATAGAGGATAGTTTTTAGGGTAGAGGTTAGGATAGGTAATTGGATAGGAGTGGTAGGATAGGGATGGAAGGTTATAGGATAGAGGATAGGATAGGAAGATAGGATAGGAAAGGATAGTGTTGGATAGGATAGGTAGAGGTTATAGGATAGGTTAGAGGTTAGGCGTAGGATAGATTGGATAGGATAGTGTAGAGGATGGATTGGATAGAGGATGATAGAGGATAGGATAGTGGATAGGATAGTGGTAGGATGAGGATAGGTTGGATAGAGGATAGGATAGGATTGAGGGTGGAGGTTTGTTAGAGGATAGGATAGGATAGAGGATAGGATAGGATAGAGGATAGGATAGGATAGAGGATAGGATAGGATAGAGGATAGGATAGGATAGAGGATAGGATAGGATAGAGGATAGTATAGGATAGAGGATAGGATAGAATAGAGGTTAGGATAGGATAGAGGATAGTATAGGGTAGAGGATAGGATAGAATAGAGGATAGGATAGGATAAAGGATAGGATAGGATAGAGGATAGGATAGGATAGGATAGATGATAGGATAGGATAGAGGATAGGATAGAGGATAGTATAGGATAGAGGATAGGATAGGATAGAGGATAGGATAGGATAGAGGATAGGATAGGATAGAGGATAGGATAGAGGATAGGATAGAGGATAGGATAGGATAGAGGATAGGATAGGATAGAGGATAGGATAGGATAGAGGATAGGATAGGAAAAAGTATAGGATAGGATAGGATAGAGGATAGGATAGGATAGAGGATAGGATAGAATAGAGGATAGGATTGGATAGAGGATAGGATAGGATAGAGAATATAATAGGATAGAGGATATAATAGGATTGAGGAAAGGATAGGATAGAGGATAGGATAGGATAGAGGATAGGATAGGAAAGAGGATGGCAGAGGATAGAGGATAGGAATAGGATAGAGGATAGGATAGGATAGAGGATAGGATAGGATAGAGGATAGAATAGGATAGAGGATAGGATAGGATAGAGGATAGGATAGGATAGAGGAAAGGATATAATAGAGGATGGGATAGGTAATTGGATAGGATAGAGGATAGGATAAGGTAGAGGATAGTATAGGATAGAGGATAGGATAGGATAGAGGATAGGATCGGATAAAGGATAGGATAGGATAGAGGATAGGATAGGATAGAGGATAGGATAGGATAGAGGATAGGATAGGATAGAGGATAGGATAGGATAGAGGATAGGATAGGATAGAGGATAGGATAGGATAGAGGATAGGATAGGATACAGGATAGAATAGGATACAGGATAGGATAGGATAGAGGATAGGATAGAGGATAGGATAGGATAGAGGATAGGATAGGATAGAGGATCGGATAGAAGATAGGATAGGATAGTGGATAGGATAGGATAGAGGATAGTATATGATAGAGGATAGTATATGATAGAGGATAGGATAGAATAGAGGATAGGATAAGATAGAGGATAGGATAGGATAGAGGATAGGTTAGAGGATAGGATAGAGGATAGGATAGAGGATAGGATAGAGGATAGGATAGGATAGAGGATAGGATAGGATAGAGGATAGGATAGAGGATAGGATAGAGGATAGGATAGAGGGTAGGATAGAGGATCGGATAGAGGATAGGATAGGATAGAGGAAAGGATATAATAGAGGACAGGATATGTAATTGGATAGGATAGAGGATAGGATAAGGTAGAGGATAGTATAGGATAGAGGATAGGATAGGATAGAGGATAGGATCGGATAAAGGATAGGATAGGATAGAGGATAGGATAGGATAGAGGATAGGATAGGATAGAGGATAGGATAGGATAGAGGATAGGATAGGATAGAGGATATGATAGGAAAAAGTATAGGATAGGATAGGATAGAGGATAGGATAGGATAGAGGATAGGATAGAATAGAGGATAGGATTGGATAGAGGATAGGATAGGATAGAGAATATAATAGGATAGAGGATATAATAGGATTGAGGAAAGGATACGATAGAGGATAGGATAGGATAGAGGATAGGATAGGAAAGAGGATAGGAGAGGATAGAGGATAGGATAGGATAGAGGATAGGATAGGATAGAGGATAGGATAGGATATAGGATAGAATAGGATAGAGGATAGGATAGGATAGAGGATAGGATAGGATAGAGGAAAGGATATAATAGAGGATAGGATAGGTAATTGGATAGGATAGAGGATAGGATAAGGTAGAGGATAGTATAGGATAGAGGATAGGATAGGATAGAGGATAGGATCGGATAAAGGATAGGATAGGATAGAGGATAGGATAGGATAGAGGATAGGATAGGATAGAGGATAGGATAGGATAGAGGATAGGATAGGATAGAGGATAGGATAGGATAGAGGATAGGATAGGATAGAGGATAGGATAGGATACAGGATAGAATAGGATACAGGATAGGATAGGATAGAGGATAGGATAGAGGATAGGATAAGATAGAGGATAGGATAGGATAGAGGATAGGTTAGAGGATAGGATAGAGGATAGGATAGAGGATAGGATAGAGGATAGGATAGGATAGAGGATAGGATATGATAGAGGATAGGATAGGATAGGATAGAGGATAGGATAGGATAGGATAGAGGATAGGATAGGATAGAGGATAGGATAGAGGATAGGATAGAGGATAGGATAGAGGGTAGGATAGAGGATCGGATAGAGGATAGGATAGGATAGAGGAAAGGATATAATAGAGGACAGGATAGGTAATTGGATAGGATAGAGGATAGGATAAGGTAGAGGATAGTATAGGATAGAGGATAGGATAGGATAGAGGATAGGATCGGATAAAGGATAGGATAGGATAGAGGATAGGATAGGATAGAGGATAGGATAGGATAGAGGATAGGATAGGATAGAGGATAGGATAGGATAGAGGATAGGATAGGATAGAGGATAGGATAGGATAGAGGCTAGGATAGGATAGAGGATAGGATAGGATAGAGGATAGGATAGGATAGAGGATAGGATAGGATAGAGGATAGGATAGGATAGAGGATAGTATAGGATAGAGGATAGGATAGAATAGAGGTTAGGATAGGATAGAGGATAGTATAGGGTAGAGGATAGGATAGAATAGAGGATAGGATAGGATAAAGGATAGGATAGGATAGAGGATAGGATAGGATAGGATAGATGATAGGATAGGATAGAGGATAGGATAGAGGATAGTATAGGATAGAGGATAGGATAGGATAGAGGATAGGATAGGATAGAGGATAGGATAGGATAGAGGATAGGATAGGATAGAGGATAGGATAGAGGATAGGATAGAGGATAGGATAGGATAGAGGATAGGATAGGATAGAGGATAGGATAGGATAGAGGATAGGATAGGATAGAGGATAGGATAGAGGATAGGATAGAGGATAGGATAGGATAGAGGATAGGATAGGATAGAGGAAAGGATATAATAGAGGATAGGATAGGTAATTGCATAGGATAGAGGATAGGATAAGGTAGAGGATAGTATAGGATAGAGGATAGGATAGGATAGAGGATAGGATCGGATAAAGGATAGGATAGGATAGAGGATAGGATAGGATAGAGGATAGGATAGGATAGAGGATAGGATAGGATAGAGGATAGGATAGGATAGAGGATAGGATAGGATAGAGGATAGGATAGGATAGAGGATAGGATAGGATAGAGGATAGGATAGGATAGAGGATAGGATAGGATACAGGATAGAATAGGATACAGGATAGGATAGGATAGAGGATAGGATAGAGGACAGGATAGGATAGAGGATAGGATAGGATAGAGGATCGGATAGAAGATAGGATAGGATAGTGGATAGGATAGGATAGAGGATAGTATATGATAGAGGATAGGATAGAATAGAGGATAGGATAAGATAGAGGATAGGATAGGATAGAGGATAGGTTAGAGGATAGGATAGAGGATAGGATAGAGGATAGGATAGAGGATAGGATAGGATAGAGGATAGGATATGATAGAGGATAGGATAGGATAGGATAGAGGATAGGATAGGATAGGATAGAGGATAGGATAGGATAGAGGATAGGATAGAGGATAGGATAGAGGATAGGATAGAGGGTAGGATAGAGGATCGGATAGAGGATAGGATAGGATAGAGGAAAGGATATAATAGAGGACAGGATAGGTAATTGGATAGGATAGAGGATAGGATAAGGTAGAGGATAGTATAGGATAGAGGATAGGATAGGATAGAGGATAGGATCGGATAAAGGATAGGATAGGATAGAGGATAGGATAGGATAGAGGATAGGATAGGATAGAGGATAGGATAGGATAGAGGATAGGATAGGATAGAGGATAGGATAGGATAGAGGATAGGATAGGATAGAGGATAGGATAGAGGATAGTATAGGATAGAGGATAGGATAGAATAGAGGATAGGATAGGATAAAGGATAGGATAGGATAGCGGATAGGATAGGATAGGATAGAGGATAGGATAGGATAGAGGATAGGATAGAGGATAGTATAGGATAGAGGATAGGATAGGATAGAGGATAGGATAGGATAGAGGATAGGATAGGATAGAGGATAGGATAGAGTATAGGATAAGGTAGAGGATAGGATAGGATAGAGGATATAATAGGATAGAGGATATGATAGGATAGAGGATAGGATAGGATAGAGGATAGGATAGGATAGAGGATAGGATAGGATAGAGGATAGGATAGGATAGAGGGTAGGATAGGATAGAGGATAGGATAGAGGATAGGATAGGATAGAGGATAGGATAGGATAGAGGATAGGATAGGATACAGGATAGGATAGGATACAGGATAGGATAGGATAGAGGATAGGATAGAGGATAGGATAGGATAGAGGATAGGATAGGATAGAGGATCGGATAGAAGATAGGATAGGATAGAGGATAGGATAGGATAGAGGATAGGATAGGATAGAGGATAGGATAGGATAGAGGATAGGATAGGATAGAGGATAGGATAGAATAGAGGATAGGATAGGATAGAGGATAGGATAGGATAGAGGATAGGTTAGAGGATAGGATAGAGGATAGGATAGAGGATAGGAAAGAGGATAGGATAGGATAGAGGATAGGATAGGATAGGATAGAGGATAGGATAGGATAGAGGATAGGATAGAGGATAGGATAGAGGATAGGATAGAGGGTTAGGATAGAGGATCGGATAGAGGATAGGATAGGATAGAGGAAAGGATATAATAGAGGATAGGATAGGTAATTGGATAGGATAGAGGATAGGATAAGGTAGAGGATAGTATAGGATAGAGGATAGGATAGGATAGAGGATAGGATCGGATAAAGGATAGGATAGGATAGAGGATAGGATAGGATAGAGGATAGGATAGGATAGAGGATAGGAGGATAGGATAGAGGATAGGATAGGATAGAGGATAGGATAGGATGGAGGATAGGATAGGATAGAGGATAGGATAGGATAGAGGATAGGATAGGATAGAGGATAGGATAGGATAGAGGATAGGATAGGATAGAGGATAGGATAGAGGATAGTATAGGATAGAGGATAGGATAGAATAGAGGATAGGATAGGATAAAGGATAGGATAGGATAGCGGATAGGATAGGATAGGATAGAGGATAGGATAGGATAGAGGATAGGATAGAGGATAGGATAGGATAGAGGATAGGATAGGATAGAGGATAGGATAGGATAGAGGATAGGATAGGATAGAGGATAGGATAGGTAATTGGATAGGATAGAGTATAGGATAAGGTAGAGGATAGGATAGGATAGAGGATATAATAGGATAGAGGATATGATAGGATAGAGGATAGGATAGGATAGAGGATAGGATAGGATAGAGGATAGGATAGGATAGAGGATAGGATAGGATAGAGGATAGGATAGGATAGAGGATAGGATAGGATAGAGGATAGGATAGGATAGAGGATAGGATAGGATAGAGGATAGGATAGGATAGAGGATAGGATAGGATAGAGGATAGGATAGGATAGAGGATAGGATAGGATAGAGGATAGGATAGGATAGAGGATAGGATAGGATAGAGGATAGGATAGGATAGAGGATAGGATAGAGGATAGGATAGAGGATAGGAAAGGATAGAGCATAGGATAGGATAGAGGATAGGATAGAGGATAGGATAGGATAGAGGATAGGATAGGATAGAGGATAGGATAGGATAGAGGATAGGATAGGATAGAGGATAGGATAGGATAGAGGATATGATAGGATATAGGATAGGATAGGATAGAGGATAGGATAGAGGATAGGATAGAGGATAGGATAGAGGATAGGATAGGATAGAGGATAGGATAGGATAGAGGATAAGATAGGATAGAGGATAGGATAGGATAGAGGATAGGATAGGATAGAGGATAGGATAGGATAGAGGATAGGATAGGATAGAGGATAGGATAGGATAGAGGATAGGATAGGATAGAGGATAGGATAGGATAGAGGATAGGATAGGATAGAGGATAGGATAGGATAGAGGATAGGATAGAGGATAGTATAGGATAGAGGATAGGATAGGATAGAAGATAGGATAGGATGGAGGATAGGATAGGATAGAGGATAGGATAGGATAGAGGATAGGATAGGATAGAGGATAGGATAGGATAGAGGATAGGATAGGTAATTGGATAGGATAGAGTATAGGATAAGGTAGAGGATAGGATAGGATAGAGGATAGGATAGGATAGAGGATAGGATAGGATAGAGGATAGGATAGAGGATAGGATAGGATAGAGGATAGGATAGGATAGAGGATAGGATAGGATAGAGGATAGGATAGAGGATAGGATAGAGGATAGGATAGAGGATAGGATAGGATAGAGGATAGGATAGGATAGAGGATAGGATAGGATAGAGGATAGGATAGGATAGAGGATAGGATAGGATAGAGGATAGGATAGGATAGAGGATAGGATAGGATAGAGGATAGGATAGGATAGAGGATAGGATAGGTTAGGATAGAGGATATAATAGGATTGAGGAAAGGATAGGATAGAGGATAGGATAGGATAGAGGATAGGATAGGATAGAGGATAGGATAGAGGATATAATAGGATTGAGGAAAGGATAGGATAGAGGATAGGATAGGAAAGAGGATAGGACAGGATAGAGGATAGGATAGGATAGAGGATAGGATAGGATAGAGGATAGGATAGGATAGAGGATAGAATAGGATAGAGGATAGGATAGGATAGAGGATAGGATAGAGGATAGGATAGAGTATAGGATAGAGGATAGGATAGAGGGTAGGATAGAGGATCGGATAGAGGATAGGATAGGATAGAGGAAAGGATATAATAGAGGATAGGATAGGTAATTGGATAGGATAGAGGATAGGATAAGGTAGAGGATAGTATAGGATAGAGGATAGGATAGGATAGAGGATAGGATAGGATAGAGGATAGTATAGGATAGAGGATAGGATAGAATAGAGGATAGGATAGGATAAAGGATAGGATAGGATAGCGGATAGGATAGGATAGGATAGAGGATAGGATAGGATAGAGGATAGGATAGAGGATAGTATAGGATAGAGGATAGGATAGGATAGAGGATAGGTTAGGATAGAGGATAGGATTGGATAGAGGATAGGATAGAGGATAGGATAGAGGATAGGATAGAGGATAGGATAGAGGATAGGATAGGATAGAGGATAGGATAGGATAGAGGATAGGATAGGATAGAGGATAGGATAGGATAGAGGATAGGATAGGATAGAGGATAGGATAGGATAGAGGATAGGATAGGATAGAGGATAGGATAGGATAGAGGATAGGATAGGATAGAGGATAGGATAGGATAGAGGATAGGATAGGATAGAGGATAGGATAGGATAGAGGATAGGATAGGATAGAGGATAGGATAGGATAGAGGATAGGATAGGATAGAGGATAGGATAGGATAGAGGATAGGATAGGATAGAGGATAGGATAGGATAGAGGATAGGATAGGATAGGATAGAGGATAGGATAGGATAGGATAGATGATAGGATAGGATAGAGGATAGGATAGAGGATAGTATAGGATAGAGGATAGGATAGGATAGAGGATAGGATAGGATAGAGGATAGGATAGGATAGAGGATAGGATAGGATAGAGGATAGGATAGAGGATAGGATAGGATAGAGGATAGGATAGGATAGAGGATAGGATAGGATAGAGGATAGGATAGGATAGAGGATAGGATAGGAAAAAGTATAGGATAGGATAGGATAGAGGATAGGATAGGATAGAGGATAGGATAGAATAGAGGATAGGATTGGATAGAGGATAGGATAGGATAGAGAATATAATAGGATAGAGGATATAATAGGATTGAGGAAAGGATAGGATAGAGGATAGGATAGGATAGAGGATAGGATAGGAAAGAGGATAGGAGAGGATAGAGGATAGGATAGGATAGAGGATAGGATAGGATAGAGGATAGGATAGGATAGAGGATAGAATAGGATAGAGGATAGGATAGGATAGAGGATAGGATAGGATAGAGGAAAGGATATAATAGAGGATAGGATAGGTAATTGGATAGGATAGAGGATAGGATAAGGTAGAGGATAGTATAGGATAGAGGATAGGATAGGATAGAGGATAGGATCGGATAAAGGATAGGATAGGATAGAGGATAGGATAGGATAGAGGATAGGATAGGATAGAGGATAGTATAGGATAGAGGATAGGATAGAATAGAGGATAGGATAGGATAGAGGATAGTATAGGGTAGAGGATAGGATAGAATAGAGGATAGGATAGGATAAAGGATAGGATAGGATAGAGGATAGGATAGGATAGGATAGATGATAGGATAGGATAGAGGATAGGATAGAGGATAGTATAGGATAGAGGATAGGATAGGATAGAGGATAGGATAGGATAGAGGATAGGATAGGATAGAGGATAGGATAGAGGATAGGATAGGATAGAGGATAGGATAGGATAGAGGATAGGATAGGATAGAGGATAGGATAGGATAGAGGATAGGATAGGAAAAAGTATAGGATAGGATAGGATAGAGGATAGGATAGGATAGAGGATAGGATAGAATAGAGGATAGGATTGGATAGAGGATAGGATAGGATAGAGAATATAATAGGATAGAGGATATAATAGGATTGAGGAAAGGATAGGATAGAGGATAGGATAGGATAGAGGATAGGATAGGAAAGAGGATAGGAGAGGATAGAGGATAGGATAGGATAGAGGATAGGATAGGATAGAGGATAGGATAGGATAGAGGATAGAATAGGATAGAGGATAGGATAGGATAGAGGATAGGATAGGATAGAGGAAAGGATATAATAGAGGATAGGATAGGTAATTGGATAGGATAGAGGATAGGATAAGGTAGAGGATAGTATAGGATAGAGGATAGGATAGGATAGAGGATAGGATCGGATAAAGGATAGGATAGGATAGAGGATAGGATAGGATAGAGGATAGGATAGGATAGAGGATAGTATAGGATAGAGGATAGGATAGAATAGAGGATAGGATAGGATAGAGGATAGTATAGGGTAGAGGATAGGATAGAATAGAGGATAGGATAGGATAAAGGATAGGATAGGATAGAGGATAGGATAGGATAGGATAGATGATAGGATAGGATAGAGGATAGGATAGAGGATAGTATAGGATAGAGGATAGGATAGGATAGAGGATAGGATAGGATAGAGGATAGGATAGGATAGAGGATAGGATAGAGGATAGGATAGGATAGAGGATAGGATAGGATAGAGGATAGGATAGGATAGAGGATAGGATAGGAAAAAGTATAGGATAGGATAGGATAGAGGATAGGATAGGATAGAGGATAGGATAGAATAGAGGATAGGATTGGATAGAGGATAGGATAGGATAGAGAATATAATAGGATAGAGGATATAATAGGATTGAGGAAAGGATAGGAAAGAGGATAGGAGAGGATAGAGGATAGGATAGGATAGAGGATAGGATAGGATAGAGGATAGGATAGGATAGAGGATAGAATAGGATAGAGGATAGGATAGGATAGAGGATAGGATAGGATAGAGGAAAGGATATAATAGAGGATAGGATAGGTAATTGGATAGGATAGAGGATAGGATAAGGTAGAGGATAGTATAGGATAGAGGATAGGATAGGATAGAGGATAGGATCGGATAAAGGATAGGATAGGATAGAGGATAGGATAGGATAGAGGATAGGATAGGATAGAGGATAGGATAGGATAGAGGATAGGATAGGATAGAGGATAGGATAGGATAGAGGATAGGATAGGATAGAGGATAGGATAGGATAGAGGATAGGATAGGATACAGGATAGAATAGGATACAGGATAGGATAGGATAGAGGATAGGATAGAGGATAGGATAGGATAGAGGATAGGATAGGATAGAGGATCGGATAGAAGATAGGATAGGATAGTGGATAGGATAGGATAGAGGATAGTATATGATAGAGGATAGGATACAATAGAGGATAGGATAAGATAGAGGATAGGATAGGATAGAGGATAGGTTAGAGGATAGGATAGAGGATAGGATAGAGGATAGGATAGAGGATAGGATAGGATAGAGGATAGGATATGATAGAGGATAGGATAGGATAGGATAGAGGATAGGATAGGATAGAGGATAGGATAGAGGATAGGATAGAGGATAGGATAGAGGGTAGGATAGAGGATCGGATAGAGGATAGGATAGGATAGAGGAAAGGATATAATAGAGGACAGGATAGGTAATTGGATAGGATAGAGGATAGGATAAGGTAGAGGATAGTATAGGATAGAGGATAGGATAGGATAGAGGATAGGATCGGATAAAGGATAGAATAGGATAGAGGATAGGATAGGATAGAGGATAGGATAGGATAGAGGATAGGATAGGATAGAGGATAGGATAGGATAGAGGATAGGATAGGAAAAAGTATAGGATAGGATAGGATAGAGGATAGGATAGGATAGAGGATAGGATAGAATAGAGGATAGGATTGGATAGAGGATAGGATAGGATAGAGAATATAATAGGATAGAGGATATAATAGGATTGAGGAAAGGATAGGATAGAGGATAGGATAGGATAGAGGATAGGATAGGAAAGAGGATAGGAGAGGATAGAGGATAGGATAGGATAGAGGATAGGATAGGATAGAGGATAGGATAGGATAGAGGATAGAATAGGATAGAGGATAGGATACGATAGAGGATAGGATAGGATAGAGGAAAGGATATAATAGAGGATAGGATAGGTAATTGGATAGGATAGAGGATAGGATAAGGTAGAGGATAGTATAGGATAGAGGATAGGATAGGATAGAGGATAGGATCGGATAAAGGATAGGATAGGATAGAGGATAGGATAGGATAGAGGATAGGATAGGATAGAGGATAGGATAGGATAGAGGATAGGATAGGATAGAGGATAGGATAGGATAGAGGATAGGATAGGATAGAGCATAGGATAGGATACAGGATAGAATAGGATACAGGATCGGATAGGATAGAGGATAGGATAGAGGATAGGATAGGATAGAGGATAGGATAGGATAGAGGATCGGATAGAAGATAGGATAGGATAGTGGATAGGATAGGATAGAGGATAGTATATGATAGAGGATAGGATAGAATAGAGGATAGGATAAGATAGAGGATAGGATAGGATAGAGGATAGGTTAGAGGATAGGATAGAGGATAGGATAGAGGATAGGATAGAGGATAGGATAGGATAGAGGATAGGATATGATAGAGGATAGGATAGGATAGGATAGAGGATAGGATAGTATAGGATAGAGGATAGGATAGGATAGAGGATAGGATAGGATAGAGGATAGTATAGGATAGAGGATAGGATAGAATAGAGGATAGGATAGGATAAAGGATAGGATAGGATAGCGGATAGGATAGGATAGGATAGAGGATAGGATAGGATAGAGGATAGGATAGAGGATAGTATAGGATAGAGGATAGGATAGGATAGAGGATAGGTTAGGATAGAGGATAGGATTGGATAGAGGATAGGATAGAGGATAGGATAGAGGATAGGATAGAGGATAGGATAGAGGATAGGATAGGATAGAGGATAGGATAGGATAGAGGATAGGATAGGATAGAGGATAGGATAGGATAGAGGACAGGATAGGATAGAGGATAGGATAGGATAGAGGATAGGATAGGATAGAGGATAGGATAGGATAGAGGATAGGATAGGATAGAGGATAGGATAGGATAGAGGATAGGATAGGATAGAGGGTAGTATAGGATAGAGGATAGGATAGAATAGAGGATAGGATAGGATAGAGGATAGTATAGGGTAGAGGATAGGATAGAATAGAGGATAGGATAGGATAAAGGATAGGATAGGATAGAGGATAGGATAGGATAGGATAGATGATAGGATAGGATAGAGGATAGGATAGAGGATAGTATAGGATAGAGGATAGGATAGGATAGAGGATAGGATAGGATAGAGGATAGGATAGGATAGAGGATAGGATAGAGGATAGGATAGGATAGAGGATAGGATAGGATAGAGGATAGGATAGGATAGAGGATAGGATAGGAAAAAGTATAGGATAGGATAGGATAGAGGATAGGATAGGATAGAGGATAGGATAGAATAGAGGATAGGATTGGATAGAGGATAGGATAGGATAGAGAATATAATAGGATAGAGGATATAATAGGATTGAGGAAAGGATAGGATAGAGGATAGGATAGGATAGAGGATAGGATAGGAAAGAGGATAGGAGAGGATAGAGGATAGGATAGGATAGAGGATAGGATAGGATAGAGGATAGGATAGGATAGAGGATAGAATAGGATAGAGGATAGGATAGGATAGAGGATAGGATAGGATAGAGGAAAGGATATAATAGAGGATAGGATAGGTAATTGGATAGGATAGAGGATAGGATAAGGTAGAGGATAGTATAGGATAGAGGATAGGATAGGATAGAGGATAGGATCGGATAAAGGATAGGATAGGATAGAGGATAGGATAGGATAGAGGATAGGATAGGATAGAGGATAGTATAGGATAGAGGATAGGATAGAATAGAGGATAGGATAGGATAGAGGATAGTATAGGGTAGAGGATAGGATAGAATAGAGGATAGGATAGGATAAAGGATAGGATAGGATAGAGGATAGGATAGGATAGGATAGATGATAGGATAGGATAGAGGATAGGATAGAGGATAGGATAGAGGATAGTATAGGATAGAGGATAGGATAGGATAGAGGATAGGATAGGATAGAGGATAGGATAGGATAGAGGATAGGATAGAGGATAGGATAGGATAGAGGATAGGATAGGATAGAGGATAGGATAGGATAGAGGATAGGATAGGAAAAAGTATAGGATAGGATAGGATAGAGGATAGGATAGGATAGAGGATAGGATAGAATAGAGGATAGGATTGGATAGAGGATAGGATAGGATAGAGAATATAATAGGATAGAGGATATAATAGGATTGAGGAAAGGATAGGATAGAGGATAGGATAGGATAGAGGATAGGATAGGAAAGAGGATAGGAGAGGATAGAGGATAGGATAGGATAGAGGATAGGATAGGATAGAGGATAGGATAGGATAGAGGATAGAATAGGATAGAGGATAGGATAGGATAGAGGATAGGATAGGATAGAGGAAAGGATATAACAGAGGATAGGATAGGTAATTGGATAGGATAGAGGATAGGATAAGGTAGAGGATAGTATAGGATAGAGGATAGGATAGGATAGAGGATAGGATCGGATAAAGGATAGGATAGGATAGAGGATAGGATAGGATAGAGGATAGGATAGGATAGAGGATAGGATAGGATAGAGGATAGGATAGGATAGAGGATAGGATAGGATAGAGGATAGGATAGGATAGAGGATAGGATAGGATACAGGATAGAATAGGATACAGGATAGGATAGGATAGAGGATAGGATAGAGGATAGGATAGGATAGAGGATAGGATAGGATAGAGGATCGGATAGAAGATAGGATAGGATAGTGGATAGGATAGGATAGAGGATAGTATATGATAGAGGATAGGATACAATAGAGGATAGGATAAGATAGAGGATAGGATAGGATAGAGGATAGGTTAGAGGATAGGATAGAGGATAGGATAGAGGATAGGATAGAGGATAGGATAGGATAGAGGATAGGATATGATAGAGGATAGGATAGGATAGGATAGAGGATAGGATAGGATAGGATAGAGGATAGGATAGGATAGGATAGAGGATAGGATAGGATAGAGGATAGGATAGGATAGAGGATAGGATAGAGGATAGGATAGAGGATAGGATAGAGGGTAGGATAGAGGATCGGATAGAGGATAGGATAGGATAGAGGAAAGGATATAATAGAGGACAGGATAGGTAATTGGATAGGATAGAGGATAGGATAAGGTAGAGGATAGTATAGGATAGAGGATAGGATAGGATAGAGGATAGGATCGGATAAAGGATAGAATAGGATAGAGGATAGGATAGGATAGAGGATAGGATAGGATAGAGGATAGGATAGGATAGAGGATAGGATAGGATAGAGGATAGGATAGGAAAAAGTATAGGATAGGATAGGATAGAGGATAGGATAGGATAGAGGATAGGATAGAATAGAGGATAGGATTGGATAGAGGATAGGATA
Organism: Halictus rubicundus; assembly: GCF_050948215.1. NCBI lineage: Eukaryota > Metazoa > Arthropoda > Insecta > Hymenoptera > Halictidae > Halictus > Halictus rubicundus. Next base: position 24,996 of record NW_027489332.1, on the reverse strand, counting down.
GGATAGAGAATATAATAGGATAGAGGATATAATAGGATTGAGGAAAGGATAGGATAGAGGATAGGATAGGATAGAGGATAGGATAGGAAAGAGGATAGGAGAGGATAGAGGATAGGATAGGATAGAGGATAGGATAGGATAGAGGATAGGATAGGATAGAGGATAGAATAGGATAGAGGATAGGATAGGATAGAGGATAGGATAGGATAGAGGAAAGGATATAATAGAGGATAGGATAGGTAATTGGATAGGATAGAGGATAGGATAAGGTAGAGGATAGTATAGGATAGAGGATAGGATAGGATAGAGGATAGGATCGGATAAAGGATAGGATAGGATAGAGGATAGGATAGGATAGAGGATAGGATAGGATAGAGGATAGGATAGGATAGAGGATAGGATAGGATAGAGGATAGGATAGGATAGAGCATAGGATAGGATACAGGATAGAATAGGATACAGGATCGGATAGGATAGAGGATAGGATAGAGGATAGGATAGGATAGAGGATAGGATAGGATAGAGGATCGGATAGAAGATAGGATAGGATAGTGGATAGGATAGGATAGAGGATAGTATATGATAGAGGATAGGATAGAATAGAGGATAGGATAAGATAGAGGATAGGATAGGATAGAGGATAGGTTAGAGGATAGGATAGAGGATAGGATAGAGGATAGGATAGAGGATAGGATAGGATAGAGGATAGGATATGATAGAGGATAGGATAGGATAGGATAGAGGATAGGATAGGATAGGATAGAGGATAGGATAGGATAGAGGATAGGATAGAGGATAGGATAGAGGATAGGATAGAGGGTAGGATAGAGGATCGGATAGAGGATAGGATAGGATAGAGGAAAGGATATAATAGAGGACAGGATAGGTAATTGGATAGGATAGAGGATAGGATAAGGTAGAGGATAGTATAGGATAGAGGATAGGATAGGATAGAGGATAGGATCGGATAAAGGATAGGATAGGATAGAGGATAGGATAGGATAGAGGATAGGATAGGATAGAGGATAGGATAGGATAGAGGATAGGATAGGATAGAGGATAGGATAGGATAGAGGATAGGATAGGTAATTGGATAGGATAGAGTATAGGATAAGGTAGAGGATAGGATAGGATAGAGGATATAATAGGATAGAGGATATGATAGGATAGAGGATAGGATAGGATAGAGGATAGGATAGGATAGAGGATAGGATAGGATAGAGGATAGGATAGGATAGAGGATAGGATACGATAGAGGATAGGATAGAGGATAGGATAGGATAGAGGATAGGATAGGATAGAGGATAGGATAGGATACAGGATAGGATAGGATACAGGATAGGATAGGATAGAGGATAGGATAGAGGATAGGATAGGATAGAGGATAGGATAGGATAGAGGATCGGATAGAAGATAGGATAGGATAGAGGATAGGATAGGGTAGAGGATAGTATAGGATAGAGGATAGGATAGAATAGAGGATAGGATAGGATAGAGGATAGGATAGGAAAAAGGATAGGATAGGATAGGATAGAGGATAGGATAGGATAGAGGATAGGATAGAATAGAGGATAGGATTGGATAGAGGATAGGATAGAATAGAGGATAGGATAGGATAGAGGATAGGATAGGATAGAGGATAGGATAGGAAAAAGTATAGGATAGGATAGGATAGAGGATAGGATAGGATAGAGGATAGGATAGAATAGAGGATAGGATTGGATAGAGGATAGGATAGGATAGAGAATATAATAGGATAGAGGATATAATAGGATTGAGGAAAGGATAGGATAGAGGATAGGATAGGATAGAGGATAGGATAGGAAAGAGGATAGGAGAGGATAGAGGATAGGATAGGATAGAGGATAGGATAGGATAGAGGATAGGATAGGATAGAGGATAGAATAGGATAGAGGATAGGATAGGATAGAGGATAGGATAGGATAGAGGAAAGGATATAATAGAGGATAGGATAGGTAATTGGATAGGATAGAGGATAGGATAAGGTAGAGGATAGTATAGGATAGAGGATAGGATAGGATAGAGGATAGGATCGGATAAAGGATAGGATAGGATAGAGGATAGGATAGGATAGAGGATAGGATAGGATAGAGGATAGGATAGGATAGAGGATAGGATAGGATAGAGGATAGGATAGGATAGAGGATAGGATAGGATAGAGGATAGGATAGGATACAGGATAGAATAGGATACAGGATAGGATAGGATAGAGGATAGGATAGAGGATAGGATAGGATAGAGGATAGGATAGGATAGAGGATCGGATAGAAGATAGGATAGGATAGTGGATAGGATAGGATAGAGGATAGTATATGATAGAGGATAGGATAGAATAGAGGATAGGATAAGATAGAGGATAGGATAGGATAGAGGATAGGTTAGAGGATAGGATAGAGGATAGGATAGAGGATAGGATAGAGGATAGGATAGGATAGAGGATAGGATATGATAGAGGATAGGATAGGATAGGATAGAGGATAGGATAGGATAGGATAGAGGATAGGATAGGATAGAGGATAGGATAGAGGATAGGATAGAGGATAGGATAGAGGGTAGGATAGAGGATCGGATAGAGGATAGGATAGGATAGAGGAAAGGATATAATAGAGGACAGGATAGGTAATTGGATAGGATAGAGGATAGGATAAGGTAGAGGATAGTATAGGATAGAGGATAGGATAGGATAGAGGATAGGATCGGATAAAGGATAGGATAGGATAGAGGATAGGATAGGATAGAGGATAGGATAGGATAGAGGATAGGATAGGATAGAGGATAGGATAGGATAGAGGATAGGATAGGATAGAGGATAGGATAGGATAGAGGATAGGATAGAGGATAGTATAGGATAGAGGATAGGATAGAATAGAGGATAGGATAGGATAAAGGATAGGATAGGATAGCGGATAGGATAGGATAGGATAGAGGATAGGATAGGATAGAGGATAGGATAGAGGATAGTATAGGATAGAGGATAGGATAGGATAGAGGATAGGATAGGATAGAGGATAGGATAGGATAGAGGATAGGATAGGTAATTGGATAGGATAGAGTATAGGATAAGGTAGAGGATAGGATAGGATAGAGGATATAATAGGATAGAGGATATGATAGGATAGAGGATAGGATAGGATAGAGGATAGGATAGGATAGAGGATAGGATAGGATAGAGGATAGGATAGGATAGAGGATAGGATACGATAGAGGATAGGATAGAGGATAGGATAGGATAGAGGATAGGATAGGATAGAGGATAGGATAGGATACAGGATAGGATAGGATACAGGATAGGATAGGATAGAGGATAGGATAGAGGATAGGATAGGATAGAGGATAGGATAGGATAGAGGATCGGATAGAAGATAGGATAGGATAGAGGATAGGATAGGGTAGAGGATAGTATAGGATAGAGGATAGGATAGAATAGAGGATAGGATAGGATAGAGGATAGGATAGGAAAAAGGATAGGATAGGATAGGATAGAGGATAGGATAGGATAGAGGATAGGATAGAATAGAGGATAGGATTGGATAGAGGATAGGATAGAATAGAGGATAGGATAGGATAGAGGATAGGATAGGATAGAGGATAGGATAGGAAAAAGTATAGGATAGGATAGGATAGAGGATAGGATAGGATAGAGGATAGGATAGAATAGAGGATAGGATTGGATAGAGGATAGGATAGAGGATAGGATAGAGGATAGGATAGAGGATAGGATAGAGGATAGGATAGGATAGAGGATAGGATAGGATAGAGGATAGGATAGGATAGAGGATAGGATAGGATAGAGGATAGGATAGGATAGAGGATAGGATAGGATAGAGGATAGGATAGGATAGAGGATAGGATAGGATAGAGGATAGGATAGGATAGAGGATAGGATAGGATAGAGGATAGGATAGGATAGAGGATAGGATAGGATAGAGGATAGTATAGGATAGAGGATAGGATAGAATAGAGGATAGGATAGGATAGAGGATAGTATAGGGTAGAGGATAGGATAGAATAGAGGATAGGATAGGATAAAGGATAGGATAGGATAGAGGATAGGATAGGATAGGATAGATGATAGGATAGGATAGAGGATAGGATAGAGGATAGTATAGGATAGAGGATAGGATAGGATAGAGGATAGGATAGGATAGAGGATAGGATAGGATAGAGGATAGGATAGGATAGAGGATAGGATAGGATAGAGGATAGGATAGAGGATAGGATAGAGGATAGGATAGAGGATAGGATAGGATAGAGGATAGGATAGGATAGAGGATAGGATAGGATAGAGGATAGGATAGGAAAAAGTATAGGATAGGATAGGATAGAGGATAGGATAGGATAGAGGATAGGATAGAATAGAGGATAGAATAGGATAGAGGATAGGATAGGATAGAGGATAGGATAGGATAGAGGAAAGGATATAATAGAGGATAGGATAGGTAATTGGATAGGATAGAGGATAGGATAAGGTAGAGGATAGTATAGGATAGAGGATAGGATAGGATAGAGGATAGGATCGGATAAAGGATAGGATAGGATAGAGGATAGGATAGGATAGAGGATAGGATAGGATAGAGGATAGGATAGGATAGAGGATAGGATAGGATAGAGGATAGGATAGGATAGAGGATAGGATAGGATAGAGGATAGGATAGGATACAGGATAGAATAGGATACAGGATAGGATAGGATAGAGGATAGGATAGAGGATAGGATAGGATAGAGGATAGGATAGGATAGAGGATAGGATAGGATAGAGGATCGGATAGAAGATAGGATAGGATAGTGGATAGGATAGGATAGAGGATAGTATATGATAGAGGATAGGATAGAATAGAGGATAGGATAAGATAGAGGATAGTATAGGGTAGAGGATAGGATAGAATAGAGGATAGGATAGGATAAAGGATAGGATAGGATAGAGGATAGGATAGGATAGGATAGATGATAGGATAGGATAGAGGATAGGATAGAGGATAGTATAGGATAGAGGATAGGATAGGATAGAGGATAGGATAGGATAGAGGATAGGATAGGATAGAGGATAGGATAGGATAGAGGATAGGATAGGATAGAGGATAGGATAGAGGATAGGATAGAGGATAGGATAGAGGATAGGATAGGATAGAGGATAGGATAGGATAGAGGATAGGATAGGATAGAGGATAGGATAGGAACAAGTATAGGATAGGATAGGATAGAGGATAGGATAGGATAGAGGATAGGATAGAATAGAGGATAGGATTGGATAGAGGATAGGATAGGATAGAGAATATAATAGGATAGAGGATATAATAGGATTGAGGAAAGGATAGGATAGAGGATAGGATAGGATAGAGGATAGGATAGGAAAGAGGATAGGAGAGGGTAGAGGATAGGATAGGATAGAGGATAGGATAGGATAGAGGATAGGATAGGATAGAGGATAGAATAGGATAGAGGATAGGATAGGATAGAGGATAGGATAGGATAGAGGAAAGGATATAATAGAGGATAGGATAGGTAATTGGATAGGATAGAGGATAGGATAAGGTAGAGGATAGTATAGGATAGAGGATAGGATAGGATAGAGGATAGGATCGGATAAAGGATAGGATAGGATAGAGGATAGGATAGGATAGAGGATAGGATAGGATAGAGGATAGGATAGGATAGAGGATAGGATAGGATAGAGGATAGGATAGGATAGAGGATAGGATAGGATAGAGGATAGGATAGGATACAGGATAGAATAGGATACAGGATAGGATAGGATAGAGGATAGGATAGAGGATAGGATAGGATAGAGGATAGGATAGGATAGAGGATAGGATAGGATAGAGGATCGGATAGAAGATAGGATAGGATAGTGGATAGGATAGGATAGAGGATAGTATATGATAGAGGATAGGATAGAATAGAGGATAGGATAAGATAGAGGATAGGATAGGATAGAGGATAGGTTAGAGGATAGGATAGAGGATAGGATAGAGGATAGGATAGAGGATAGGATAGGATAGAGGATAGGATATGATAGAGGATAGGATAGGATAGGATAGAGGATAGGATAGGATAGGATAGAGGATAGGATAGGATAGAGGATAGGATAGAGGATAGGATAGAGGATAGGATAGAGGGTAGGATAGAGGATCGGATAGAGGATAGGATAGGATAGAGGAAAGGATATAATAGAGGACAGGATAGGTAATTGGATAGGATAGAGGATAGGATAAGGTAGAGGATAGTATAGGATAGAGGATAGGATAGGATAGAGGATAGGAGCGGATAAAGGATAGGATAGGATAGAGGATAGGATAGGATAGAGGATAGGATAGGATAGAGGATAGGATAGGATAGAGGATAGGATAGGATAGAGGATAGGATAGGATAGAGGATAGGATAGAGGATAGTATAGGATAGAGGATAGGATAGAATAGAGGATAGGATAGGATAAAGGATAGGATAGGATAGCGGATAGGATAGGATAGAGGATAGGATAGGATAGAGGATAGGATAGAGGATAGTATAGGATAGAGGATAGGATAGGATAGAGGATAGGATAGGATAGAGGATAGGATAGGATAGAGGATAGGATAGGTAATTGGATAGGATAGAGTATAGGATAAGGTAGAGGATAGGATAGGATAGAGGATATAATAGGATAGAGGATATGATAGGATAGAGGATAGGATAGGATAGAGGATAGGATAGGATAGAGGATAGGATAGGATAGAGGATAGGATAGGATAGAGGATAGGATAGATAGAGGATAGGATAGAGGATAGGATAGGATAGAGGATAGGATAGGATAGAGGATAGGATAGAGGATAGGATAGAGGGTTAGGATAGAGGATCGGATAGAGGATAGGATAGGATAGAGGAAAGGATATAATAGAGGATAGGATAGGTAATTGGATAGGATAGAGGATAGGATAAGGTAGAGGATAGTATAGGATAGAGGATAGGATAGGATAGAGGATAGGATCGGATAAAGGATAGGATAGGATAGAGGATAGGATAGGATAGAGGATAGGAAGGATAGTATAGGATAGAGGATAGGATAGAATAGAGGATAGGATAGGATAAAGGATAGGATAGGATAGCGGATAGGATAGAGTATAGGATAGGATAGGATAGAGGATCGGATAGAAGATAGGATAGGATAGAGGATAGGATAGGATAGAGGATAGTATATGATAGAGGATAGGATAGAATAGAGGATAGGATAGGATAGAGGATAGGTTAGAGGATAGGATAGAGGATAGGATAGAGGATAGGATAGAGGATAGGATAGAGGATAGGATAGGATAAAGGATAGGATAGGATAGAGGATAGGATAGGATAGGATAGATGATAGGATAGAGGATAGTATAGGATAGAGGATAGGATAGGATAGAGGATAGGGAATAGGATAGAGGATAGGATAGGATAGAGGATAGGATAGGATAGAGGATAGGATAGGATAGAGGATAGGATAGAGGATAGGATAGGATAGAGGATAGGATAGGATAGAGGATAGGATAGGATACAGGATAGGATAGGATACAGGATAGGATAGGATAGAGGATAGGATAGAGTATAGGATAGGATAGGATAGAGGATCGGATAGAAGATAGGATAGGATAGAGGATAGGATAGGATAGAGGATAGTATATGATAGAGGATAGGATAGAATAGAGGATAGGATAGGATAGAGGATAGGTTAGAGGATAGGATAGAGGATAGGATAGAGGATAGGATAGAGGATAGGATAGGATAGAGGATAGGATATGATAGACGGATAGGATAGGATAGGATAGAGGATAGGATAGTATAGGATAGAGGATAGGATAGGATAGAGGATAGGATAGAGGATAGGATAGAGGATAGGATAGAGGGTTAGGATAGAGGATCGGATAGAGGATAGGATAGGATAGAGGAAAGGATATAATAGAGGATAGGATAGGTAATTGGATAGGATAGAGGATAGGATAAGGTAGAGGATAGTATAGGATAGAGGATAGGATAGGATAGAGGATAGGATCGGATAAAGGATAGGATAGGATAGAGGATAGGATAGGATAGAGGATAGGATAGAGGATAGTATAGGATAGAGGATAGGATAGAATAGAGGATAGGATAGGATAAAGGATAGGATAGGATAGCGGATAGGATAGGATAGGATAGGATAGAGGATAGGATAGGATAGAGGATAGGATAGAGGATAGTATAGGATAGAGGATAGGATAGGATAGAGGATAGGATAGGATAGAGGATAGGATAGGATAGAGGATAGGATAGGATAGAGGATAGGATAGGATAGAGGATAGGATAAGATAGAGGATAGGATAGGTAATTGGATAGGATAGAGTATAGGATAAGGTAGAGGATAGGATAGGATAGAGGATATAATAGGATAGAGGATATGATAGGATAGAGGATAGGATAGGATATAGGATAGGATAGGATAGAGGATAGGATAGGATAGAGGATAGGATAGGATAGAGGATAGGATAGGATAGAGGATAGGATAGAGGATAGGATAGGATAGAGGATAGGATAGGATAGAGGATAGGATAGGATAGAGGATAGGATAGGATAGAGGATAGGATAGGATAGAGGATAGGATAGGATAGAGGATAGGATAGGATAGAGGATAGGATAGGATAGAGGATAGGATAGGATAGAGGATAGGATAGGATAGAGGATAGGATAGGATAGAGGATAGGATAGGATAGAGGATAGGATAGGATAGAGGATAGGATAGGATAGAGGATAGGATAGAGGATAGGATAGGATAGAGGATAGGATAGGATAGAGGATAGGATAGGATAGAGGATAGGATAGAGGATAGGATAGAGGATAGGGTAGGATAGAGGATAGGATAGGATAGAGGATAGGATAGAGGATAGGATAGGATAGAGGATAGGATAGGATAGAGGATAGGATAGGATAGAGGATAGGATAGGATAGAGGATAGGATAGGATAGAGGATAGGATAGGATAGAGGATAGGATAGGATAGAGGATAGGATAGGATAGAGGATAGGATAGAGGATAGGATAGAGGATAGGATAGGATAGAGGTTAGGATAGGAAGAGGATAGGATAGGTTAGAGGATAGGATTGGATAGAGGATTGGATAGGATAGAGGATAGGATAGGATAGAGGATAGGATAGGATAGAGGATAGGATAGGATAGAGGATAGGATAGGATAGAGGATAGGATAGGATAGAGGATAGGATAGAGGATAGGATTGGATAGAGGATAGGATGTGGATAGAGGATAGGATAGGATAGAGGATAGGATAGAGGATAGGATAGAGGGTAGGATAGAGGATCGGATAGAGGATAGGATAGGATAGAGGTAAGGATATATAGAGGATAGGATAGGTAATTGGATAGGATAGAGGATAGGATAAGGTAGAGGATAGTATAGGAGAGAGGATTGGATTGGATAGAGTTGGATCGGAAATATGGAGAGGATGAGGTAGAGAGGTTGTGGAGAGGGAGAGGTGTGGATAGGAGTGAGGATCGGTGAGTGGTGAGGTAGTGATGAGGTGACGAGAGGAGTGAGGATGTGGAGTGGTTAGTGGGGAGGTGTGGTGAGAGGTGTGGTGTGGTGTGTGGTGTGGTGAGGTGTGTGGTGTGGTGTGGTGTGTGGTGTGGTGTGGAGTGTGGTGTGGTGTGGTGTGTGGTGTGGTGTTGGTGTGGTGTGGTGTGGAGAGTGGTGTGTTGTGGTGTGTGGTGTGGTGTGGTGTGTGGTGTGGTGTGGTGTGTGGTGTGGTGTGGTGTGTGGTGTGGTGTGGTGTGTGGTGTGGTGTGGTGTGTGGTGTGGTGTGGTGTGTGGTGTGGTGTGTGGTGTGGAGTGGTGTGTGGTGTGGTGAGGTGTGTGGTGTGGTGTGGTTTGTGGTGTGGTGTGGTGTGTGGTGTGGTGTGGTGTGTGGTGTGGTGGGGTGTGAGGTGTGGTGTGGTGTGTGGTGTGGTGTGGTGTGTGGTGTGGTGTGGTGAGTGGTGAGGTGTGGTGTGAGGTGTGGTGTGGTGTGTGGTGTGGTGTGGTGTGTGGTGTGGTGTGGGTGTGTGGTGTGGTGTGGTGTGTGGTGTGGTGTGGTGAGTGGTGTGGTGAGGTGTGAGTGTGGTGTGGTGTGTGGTGTGGTGAGCGAGCGGGACGAGAAGAAGACGGGGGGGGGGGGTGTGTGTGAAGTGAAGAGTGACGTGAAGTGAAGAGTGAAGTGAAGTGAAGAGTGAAGTGAAGTGAAGAGTGAAGTGAAGTGAAGAGTGAAGTGAAGTGAAGAGTGAAGTGAAGTGAAGAGTGAAGTGAAGTGAAGAGTGAAGTGAAGTGAAGAGTGAAGTGAAGTGAAGAGTGAAGTGAAGTGAAGAGTGAAGTGAAGTGAAGAGTGAATTGAAGTGAAGAGTGAAGTGAAGTGAAGAGTGAAGTGAAGTGAAGAGTGAAGTGAAGTGAAGAGTGAAGTGAAGTGAAGAGTGAAGTGAAGTGAAGAGTGAAGTGAAGAGTGAAGTGAAGTGAAGAGTGAAGTGAAGTGAAGAGTGAAGTGAAGTGAAGAGTGAAGTGAAGTGAAGTGTGAAGTGAAGTGAAGAGTGCAGTGATGTGAAGAGTGAAGTGGTGTGAAGAGTGAAGTGAAGTGAAGAGTAAGGTGAAGTGTAGAGTGAAGTGAAGTGAAGAGTGAAGTGAAGTGAAGAGTGAAGTGAAGTGAAGAGTGACAGTGAAGTGAAGAGTGAAGTGAAGTGAAGAGTGAAGTGAAGTAAAGAGGGAAGTGAAGTGAAGAGTGAAGTGAGGTGAAGAGTGGAGTGAAGTGAAGAGTGAAGTGAAGAGTGAAGTGAAGTGCAGAGTGAAGTGAAGTGAAGAGTGACGTGAAGTGAAGGGGGAAGTGAAGTGAGGAGTGAAGTGAAGTGAAGAGTGAAGTGTAGTGAAGAGTACGGTGAAGTGAAGAGTGAAGTGAATTGGTAAGTGAAGTGAAGAGTGGTGTGAAGGTCAGAGTGAAGTGAAGTGAAGAGTGAAGTGAAGAGTGAAGTACAGAGTGAAGTGAAGAGTGAAGTGAAGAGTGAAGTGAAGTGAAGAGTGAAGTGAAGTGAAGAGTGAAGTGAAGTGAAGAGTGAAGTGAAGAGTGAAGTGAAGTGAAGAGTGAAGTGAAGTGAAGAGTGAAGTGAAGTGAAGAGTGAAGTGAAGTGAAGAGTGAAGTGAAGTGAAGAGTGAAGTGAAGTGAAGAGTGAAGTGAAGTGAAGAGTGAAGTGAAGTGAAGAGTGAAGTGAAGTGAAGAGTGAAGTGAAGTGCAGAGTGAAGTGAAGAGTGAAGTGAAGAGTGAAGTGAAGTGAAGAGTGAAGTGAAGTGAAGAGTGAAGTGAAGTGAAGAGTGAAGTGAAGTGAAGAGTGAAGTGAAGTGAAGAGTGACGTGAAGTGAAGAGTGAAGTGAAGTGAAGAGTGAAGTGAAGTGAAGAGTGAAGTGAAGAGTGAAGTGAAGTGAAGAGTGAAGTAAGTGAAGAGTGAAGTGAAGAGTGAGTGAAGAGTGAAGTGAAGTGAAGAGTGAAGTGAGTGAAGAAGTGAGTGAAGAGTGAAGTGAAGAGTGAAGTGAAGTGAAGAGTGAAGTGACGTGAAGAGTGAAGTGAAGTGAAGAGTGAAGTGAAGTGAAGAGTGAAGTGAAGTGAAGAGTGAAGTGAAGTGAAGAGTGAAGTGAAGTGAAGAGTGAAGTGAAGTGAAGAGTGAAGTGAAGTGAAGAGTGAAGTGAAGTGAAGAGTGAAGTGAAGTGAAGAGTGAAGTGAAGTGAAGAGTGAAGAGTGAAGTGAAGTGAAGTGAAGTGGTAAGAGTGAAGTGAAGAGTGAAGTGAAGTGAAGAGTGAAGTGAAGTGAAGAGGAAGTGAAGGAAGAGTGAAGTGAAGTGAAGTGTGAAGTGAAGTGAAGAGTGAAGTGATGTGAAGAGTGAAGTGGTGTGAAGAGTGAAGTGAAGTGAAGAGTAGGTGAAGTGTAGAGTGAAGTGAATTGGTAAGTGAAGTGAAGAGTGAGGTGAAGTGAAGAGTGAAGTGAAGTGAAGAGTGAAGTGAAGTGAAGAGTGAAGTGAAGTGAAGAGTGAAGTGAAGTGAAGAGTGAAGTGAAGTGAAGAGTGAAGTGTAGTGCAGAGTGAAGTGAGAGTGAAGTGAAGTGAAGAGTGAAGTGAAGTGAAGTGAGTGAAGAGTGAAGTGAAGTGAAGGGTGACGTGAAGTGAAGAGTGGAGTGAAGTGAAGAGTGAAGTGTAGTGAAGAGTGACGTGAAGAGTGAAGTGAAGTGAAGAGTGACGTGAAGTGCAGGGTGAAGTGACAGTGAAGAGTGAAGTGAAGTGAAGAGTGAAGTGTAGTGAAGAGTAAGGTGACGTGAAGAGTGAAGTGAATTGGTAAGTGAAGTGAAGAGTGGTGTGAAGGGAAGAGTGAAGTGAAGTGAAGAGTGAAGTGAAGAGTGAAGTTCAAGAGTGAAGTGAAGAGTGAAGTGAAGAGTGAAGTGAAGAGTGAAGTGAAGTGAAGCGTGAAGTGTAGTGAAGTGAAGAGTGAAGTGAAGTGAAGTGAAGAGTGATGTGAAGTGAAGAGTGAAGTGAAGTGAAGAGTGAAGTGAAGAGTGAAGTGAAGAGTGAAGTGAAGAGTTAAGTGAAGAGTGAAGTGAAGTGAAGAGTGGAGTGAAGTGAAGAGTGATGTGTAGTGAAGAGTGAAGTGAAGTGAAGAGTGAAGTGAAGTGAGGAGTGAAGTGAAGAGTGAAGTGAAGTGAAGTGTAGAGTGAAGTGAAGAGTGAAGTGAAGTGAAGGGTGAAGTGAAGTGAAGGGTGAAGTGAAGTGACGAGTGAAGTGAAGTGAAGAGTGACGTGAAGTGAAGAGTGAAGTGAAGAGTGAGTGAAGTGAAGAGTGAAGTGAAGTGAAGAGTGAAGTGAAGTGAGCAGTGAAGTGAAGTGAAGAGTGAAGTGAAGTGAAGAGTGAAGTGTAGTGAAGAGTGAAGTGATGAGTGAAGTGACGTGAAGTGAAGAGTGAAGTGAAGTGAAGGGTGAAGTGAAGTGAAGAGTGAAGTGAAGAGTGACGTGAAGAGTGAAGTGAAGAGTGAAGTGAGAGTAAGTGAAGAGTGAAGTGAAGTGAGAGTGGAGTGCAGTGAAGAGTGATGAGTGACGTGAAGTGAAGTGCGAGTGAAGTGGAGTGCAGGAGTGAAGTGAAGAGTGAAGTGCAGTGAAGTGTAGAGTGAAGTGAAGAGTGAAGTGAAGTGAAGGGTGAAGTGAAGTGAAGAGTGGAGTGAAGTGAAGAGTGAAGTGTAGTGAAGAGTGACGTGAAGAGTGAAGTGACGTGAAGAGTGACGTGAAGTGAAGGGTGAAGTGAAGTGAAGAGTGACGTGAAGTGAAGAGTGAAGTGTAGTGAAGAGTAAGGTGAAGTGAAGAGTGAAGTGAATTGGTAAGTGAAGTGAAGAGTGGTGTGCAGGGAAGAGTGAAGAGAAGTGAAGAGTGCAGTGACGAGTGAAGTTCAAGAGTGAAGTGAAGAGTGACAGTGAAGAGTGACGTGAAGTGAAGAGTGAAGTGAAGTGAAGAGTGAAGTGAAGGTGAAGTGAAGTGAAGAGTGAAGTGAAGTGAAGAGTGAAGTGAAGTGAAGAGTGAAGTGAAGTGAAGAGTGAAGTGAAGTGAAGAGTGAAGTGATGTGAAGAGTGAAGTGGTGTGAAGAGTGAAGTGAAGTGAAGAGTAAGGTGAAGTGTAGAGTGAAGTGAATTGGTAAGTGAAGTGAAGAGTGAAGTGAAGTGAAGAGTGAAGTGACGTGACAGAGTGAAGTGAAGTGAAGAGTGAAGAGTAGTGAAGAGTGAAGTGAAGCAGTGAACGTGAAGTGAAAGAGTGAAGTGAAGTGAAGAGTGAAGTGAAGTGAAGGGTGAAGTGAAGTGAAGAGTGGAGTGAAGTGACGAGTGAAGTGTAGTGAAGAGTGACGTGAAGAGTGAAGTGAAGTGACAGAGTGAAGTGAAGTGAAGAGTGAAGTGAAGTGAAGAGTGAAGTGAAGTGAAGAGTGAAGTGAAGTGAAGAGTGAAGTGAAGTGAAGGGTGAAGAGAACGTGAAGAGTGAAGTGCAGTGAAGAGTGAAGTGTAGTGAAGAGTAAGGTGAAGTGAAGAGTGAAGTGAATTGGTAAGTGAAGGGAAGAGTGGTGTGAAGGGAAGAGTGAAGTGAAGTGAAGAGTGAAGTGAAGAGTGAAGTAAAGAGTGAAGTGAAGAGTGAAGTGAAGAGTGAAGTGAAGAGTGAAGTGAAGTGAAGAGTGAAGTGAAGTGAAGTGAAGAGTGAAGTGAAGTGAAGTGAAGAGTGATGTGAAGTGAAGAGTGAAGTGAAGTGAAGAGTGAAGTGAAGAGTGAAGTGAAGAGTGAAGTGACGAGTTAAGTGAAGAGTGAAGTGAAGTGAAGAGTGAGGTGAAGTGAAGAGTGGAGTGAAGTGAAGAGTGATGTGTAGTGAAGAGTGAAGTGAAGTGAATAGTGAAGTGAAGTGAGGAGTGAAGTGAAGAGTGAAGTGAAGTGACGACGTGAAGTGAAGTGAAGAGTGAAGTGAAGTGAAGAGTGAAGTGAAGAGTGAAGTGAAGTGAAGGGTGAAGTGGAGTGAAGGGTGAAGTGAAGTGAAGAGTGAAGTGAAGTGAAGAGTGAAGTGAAGTGAAGAGTGAAGTGAAGTGAAGAGTGAAGTGAAGTGAAGAGTGAAGTGAAGTGAAGAGTGAAGTGAAGTGAAGAGTGAAGTGAAGTGAAGGGTGAAGTGAAGTGAAGAGTGAAGTGAAGTGAAGAGTGAAGTGTAGTGAAGAGTAAGGTGAAGTGAAGAGTGACGTGAATTGGTAAGTGAAGTGAAGAGTGGTGTGAAGGGAAGAGTGAAGTGAAGTGAAGAGTGAAGTGAAGTGAAGAGTGAAGTGGAGTGAAGAGTGAAGTGAAGTGAAGAGTGAAGTGAAGTGAAGAGTGAAGTGAAGTGAAGAGTAAAGAGACGTGAAGAGGGAAGTGAAGTGAAGAGTGAAGTGAAGTGAAGAGTGAAGTGAAGGGAAGATTGAAGTGGTGTGAAGAGTGAAGTGGTGTGGAGAGTGAAGTGAAGTGAAGAGTGAATTGAAGTGAAGAGTGGAGTGAAGTGAAGAGTGAAGTGAAGTGAAGTGAAGTGAAGTGACGTGTAGGGGGCAGTGAAGTGAAGAGTGAAGTGAAGTGACGAGTGAAGTGAAGTGAAGAGTGAAGTGAAGTGAAGAGTGAAGTGAAGAGTGAAGTGAAGAGTGAAGTGAAGAGTGAAGTGAAGTGAAGAGTGAAGTGAAGTGAAGAGTGAAGTGAAGTGAAGAGTGAAGTGAAGTGAAGAGTGAAGTGAAGTGAAGAGTGAAGTGTAGTGAAGAGTGAAGTGAAGAGTGAAGTGAAGTGATGAGTGAAGTGAAGTGAAGTGAAGAGTGAAGTGAAGTGAAGGGTGAAGTGAAGTGAAGAGTGGAGTGAAGTGAAGAGTAAAGTGTAGTGAAGAGTGAGGTGAAGTGAAGAGTGGAGTGAAGTGAAGAGTGATGGTGTAGTGAAGAGTGAAGTGAAGTGAATAGTGAAGTGAAGTGAGGAGTGAAGTGAAGAGTGAAGTGAAGTGAAGAGTGACAGTGAAGTGAAGAGTGAAGTGAAGTGAAGCGTGAAGTGAAGAGTGAAGTGAAGTGAAGGGTGCAGTGGAGTGAAGGGTGAGTGAAGTGAAGAGTGACGTGAAGTGAAGAGTGAAGTGAAGTGAAGAGTGAAGTGAAGTGAAGAGTGAAGTGAAGTGAAGAGTGAAGTGAAGTGAAGAGTGAAGTGAAGTGAAGAGTGAAGTGAAGTGAAGGGTGAAGTGAAGTGAAGAGTGAAGTGAAGTGAAGAGTGAAGTGTAGTGAAGAGTAAGGTGAAGTGAAGAGTGAAGTGAATTGGTAAGTGACGATGAAGAGTGGTGTGAAGGGAAGAGTGAAGTGAAGTGAAGAGTGAAGTGAAGTGAAGAGTGAAGTGGAGTGAAGAGTGGAGTGACGTGAAGAGTGAAGTGAAGTGAAGAGTGAAGTGAAGTGAAGTGTAGGGGGAAGTGAGTGAAGAGTGAAGTGAAGTGAAGAGTGAAGTGAAGTGAAGAGTGAAGTGAAGTGAAGAGTGAAGTGAAGAGTGAAGTGAAGAGTGAAGTGAAGAGTGAAGTGAAGTGAAGAGTGAAGTGAAGTGAAGAGTGAAGTGAAGTGAAGAGTGAAGTGACAGTGAAGCGTGAAGTGAAGTGAAGAGTGAAGTGTAGTGAAGAGTGAAGTGAAGAGTGAAGTGAAGTGATGAGTGAAGTGAAGTGACGTGAAGAGTGAAGTGAAGTGAAGGGGTGAAGTGAAGTGAAGAGTGGAGTGAAGTGAAGAGTAAAGTGTAGTGAAGAGTGAAGTGAAGTGAAGAGTGGAGTGAAGTGAAGAGTGAAGTGTAGTGAAGAGTGAAGTGAAGTGAAGAGTGAAGTGAAGTGAAGAGTGAAGTGAAGTGAAGAGTGAAGTGAAGTGAAGAGTGAAGTGAAGTGAAGAGTGAAGTGAAGTGAAGAGTGAAGTGAAGTGAAGAGTGAAGTGAAGTGAAGAGTGAAGTGAAGTGAAGAGTGAAGTGAAGTGAAGAGTGAAGTGAAGTGAAGAGTGAAGTGAAGTGAAGAGTGAAGTGAAGAGTGACGTGAAGAGTGCAGTGAAGAGTGAAGTGAAGAGTGAATTGAAGTGAAGAGTGGAGTGAAGTGCAAGAGTGAAGTGCAGTGAAGAGAGAGTGAAGTGAAGTGTAGGGGGAAGTGAAGTGAAGAGTGACGTGAAGTGAAGAGTGAAGTGAAGTGAAGAGTGGAGTGAAGTGAAGAGTGCATTGAAGTGAAGAGTGGAGTGAAGTGAAGAGTGAAGTGAAGTGAAGAGTGAAGTGAAGTGAAGTGAAGGGGGAAGTGAAGTGAAGAGTGACGTGAAGTGACAGAGTGGAGTGAAGTGAAGAGTGAAGTGTAGTGAAGAGTAAGTGAAGTGAAGAGTGAACGTGAAGTGAGGAGTGAAGTGAAGAGTGAAGTGAAGTGCAGAGTGAAGTGAAGTGAAGAGTGAAGTGAAGAGTGCAAGTGAAGTGAAGGGTGAAGTGAAGTGAAGGGTGAAGTGACAGTGAAGAGTGAAGTGAAGTGAAGAGTGAAGAAGTGAAGAGTGAAGTGAAGAGTGAGGTGAAGTGAAGAGTGAAGTGAAGTGAAGAGTGAAGTGAAGTGAAGAGTGAAGTGAAGTGAAGAGTGAAGTGAAGTGAAGAGTGAAGTGAAGTGCAGAGTGAAGTGGTGTGAAGCGTGAAGTGAAGTGAAGAGTAAGGTGAAGTGTAGAGTGAAGTGAATTGGTACGTGAAGTGAAGAGTGAAGTGAAGTGAAGAGTGAAGTGAAGTGAAGAGTGAAGTGAAGTGAAGAGTGAAGTGCTAGTGAGAGTGAAGTGAAGAGTGAAGTGAAGTGAAGAGAAGTGAAGTGAAGAGTGACGTGAAGTGAAGGTGAAGTGAAGTGAAGAGTGGAGTGAGTGAAGAGTGAAGTGTAGTGAAGAGTGAAGTGAAGAGTGAAGTGAAGTGAAGAGTGAAGTGAAGTGAAGAGTGAAGTGAAGTGAAGAGTGAAGTGAAGTGAGAGTGAAGTGAAGTGAAGAGTGAAGTGAAGTGAAGAGTGAAGTGAAGTGAAGGGTGAAGTGAAGTGAAGCGTGAAGTGAAGTGAAGAGTGAAGTGTAGTGAAGCGTAAGGTGAAGTGAAGAGTGACGTGAATTGGTAAGTGAAGGGAAGAGTGGTGTGAAGGGAAGAGTGAAGTGCAGTGAAGAGTGAAGTGAAGAGTGAAGTAAGAGTGAAGTGAAGAGTGAAGTGAAGAGTGAAGTGAAGAGTGAAGTGACGTGAAGAGTGAAGTGAAGTGAAGTGAAGAGTGACGTGAAGTGAAGTGAAGAGTGATGTGAAGTGAAGAGTGAAGTGAAGTGAAGAGTGAAGTGAAGGTGAAGTGAAGAGTGAAGTGAAGAGTTAAGTGAAGAGTGAAGTGAAGTGAAGAGTGAGGTGAAGTGAAGAGTGGAGTGACGTGAAGAGTGATGTGTAGTGAAGCGTGAAGTGAAGTGAATAGTGAAGTGAAGTGAGGAGTGAAGTGAAGAGTGAAGTGAAGTGCAGAGTGAAGTGAAGTGAAGAGTGAAGTGAAGAGTGAAGTGAAGTGAAGGGTGAAGTGGAGTGAAGGGTGAAGTGAAGTGAAGAGTGAAAGTGAAGTGAAGAGTGAAGTGAAGTGAAGAGTGAAGTGAAGTGAAGAGTGAAGTGAAGTGAAGAGTGAAGTGAAGTGAAGAGTGAAGTGAAGTGAAGAGTGAAGTGAAGTGAAGGGTGAAGTGAAGTGAGAGTGAAGTGAAGTGAAGAGTGACGTGTAAGTGAAGAGTACGGTGAAGTGAAGAGTGAAGTGAATTGGTAAGTGACGTGAAGAGTGGTGTGAAGGGAAGAGTGAAGTGAAGTGAGAGTGAAGTAAGTGAAGAGTGAAGTGGAGTGAAGAGTGAAGTGAAGTGAAGAGTGAAGTGAAGTGAAGAGTGAAGTGAAGTGAAGAGTGAAGAGAAGTGAAGAGGGAAAGTGAAGTGAAGAGTGAAGTGAAGTGAAGAGTGAAGTGAAGGGCAGATTGAAGTGGTGTGAAGAGTGAAGAGGTGTGGAGAGTGAAGTGAAGTGAAGAGTGAATTGAAGTGAAGAGTGGAGTGAAGTGAAGAGTGAAGTGAAGTGAAGAGTGAAGTGAAGTGAAGTGTAGGGGGAAGTGAAGTGAAGAGTGAAGTGAAGTGAAGAGTGAAGTGAAGTGACGAGTGGAGTGAAGTGAAGAGTGAATTGAAGTGAAGAGTGAGTGAAGTGAAGAGTGAAGTGAAGTGAAGAGTGAAGTGACAGTGAACGTGAAGGGGGAAGTGAAGAGTGAAGTGAAGTGAAGAGTGGAGTGAAGTGAAGAGTGAAGTGTAGTGAAGAGTAACGTGAAGTGACGAGTGAAGTGAAGTGAGAGTGCAGTGAAGAGTGAAGTGAAGTGAAGAGTGAAGGCCGTGAAGAGTGAAGTGCAGAGTGAAGTGAAGTGAAGGTGAAGTGCAGTGAAGGGTGACAGTGAAGAGTGCAAGTGAAGTGAAGAGTGAAGTGAAGTGAAGTGAAGGAAGAGTGAGGTGAAGTGAAGAGTGAAGTGAAGTGAAGAGTGAAGTGAAGTGAAGAGTGCAAGTGAAGTGAAGAGTGAAGTGAAGTGAAGAGTGAAGTGCATGTGAGAGTGAAGTGGAGTGAAGAGTGAAGTGACGTGAAGCAGTAAGGTGAAGTGTAGAGTGAAGTGACTTGGTAAGTGAAGTGAAGAGTGAAGTGAAGTGAAGAGTGAAGTGAAGTGAAGCGTGAAGTGACGTGAAGAGTGAAGTGAAGTGACGAGTGAAGTGAAGTGAAGAGTGCAGTGAAGTGAAGGGTGAAGTGAAGTGAAGAGTGACGTGAAGTGAAGAGTGAAGTGTAGTGCAGAGTAAGGTGAAGTGAAGAGTGCAGTGAATTGGTAAGTGAAGGGAAGAGTGGAGTGAAGGGAAGAGTGAAGTGAAGTGAAGAGTGAAGTGAAGGTGAAGTAAGAGTGAAGTGACGCGTGAAGTGAAGAGTGACGAGCAGTGAAGTGAAGAGTGAAGTGAAGTGAAGTGAAGAGTGAAGTGAAGTGAAGTGAAGAGTGATGTGAAGTGAAGAGTGAAGTGCAGTGAAGAGTGAAGTGAAGAGTGAAGTGAAGCGTGAAGTGAAGAGTTAAGTGAAGAGTGAAGTGACGTGAAGAGTGAGGTGAAGTGAAGAGTGGAGTGAAGTGAAGAGTGAAGTGAAGAGTGAAGTGAAGTGAATGTGAAGTGAGTGCGGAGTGAAGTGAAGCGTGAAGTGAAGTGCAGAGTGAAGTGAAGTGAAGAGTGAAGTGAAGAGTGAAGTGAAGTGAAGGGTGAAGTGGACGTGAAGGGTGACGTGAAGTGGAGAGTGAAGTGAAGTGAAGAGTGAAGTGACAGTGAAGAGTGACAGTGAGAAGTGAAGAGTGACGTGAAGTGAAGAGTGAAGTGAAGTGAAGAGTGAAGTGAAGTGAAGGTGAAGTGACAGTGAAGAGTGCAGTGAAGTGAAGAGTGAAGTGTAGTGAAGAGTAAGGTGAAGTGACGAGTGAAGTGAATTGGTAAGTGCAGTGAAGAGTGGTGTGAAGGGAAGAGTGAAGTGAAGTGAAGAGTGAAGTGAAGTGAAGGTGAAGTGGAGTGAAGAGTGAAGTGCAGTGAAGAGTGAAGTGAAGTGACGAGTGAAGTGAAGTGAGAGTGAAGAGAAGTGAAGAGGGAAGTGAAGTGAAGAGTGAAGTGAAGTGAAGAGTGAAGTGAAGGGAAGATTGAAGTGGTGTGAAGAGTGAAGTGGAGTGGAGAGTGAAGGTGAAGAGTGACGTGCAATGAAGTGACGACGTGGAGTGAAGTGCAAGACGTGAAGTGACAGTGAAGAGTGAAGTGAAGTGAAGTGTAGGGGGAAGTGAAGTGAAGCGTGAAGTGAACGTGAAGAGTGACAGTGAAGTGACGAGTGACAGTGAAGTGAAGAGTGAAGTGAAGTGAAGAGTGAAGTGGAGTGAAGGGTGAAGTGAAGTGAAGAGTGAAGTGAAGTGAAGAGTGAAGTGTAGTGAAGAGTAAGGTGAAGTGACGAGTGAAGTGAATTGGTAAGTGAAGGGAAGAGTGGTGTGAAGGGAAGAGTGAAGTGAAGTGAAGAGTGCAGTGAAGAGTGAAGTAAAGAGTGACGTGAAGAGTGAAGTGAAGAGTGAAGTGAAGAGTGAAGTGAAGTGAAGAGTGAAGTGAGTGAAGTGAAGAGTGAAGTGAAGTGAAGTGAAGAGTGAAGCTGAAGTGAAGTGAAGAGTGAAGTGAAGGAAGTGAAGAGTGATGTGAAGTGAAGAGTGACGTGAAGTGAAGAGTGAAGTGAAGAGTGACAGTGAAGAGTGAAGTGAAGAGTTAAGTGAAGAGTGAAGTGAAGTGAAGAGTGAGGTGAAGTGAAGAGTGGGGTGAAGTGCAGAGTGATGTGTAGTGAAGAGTGAAGTGAAGTGAATCGTGAAGTGAAGTGAGGAGTGCAGTGAAGAGTGAAGTGAAGTGAAGAGTGAAGTGAAGTGAAGAGTGACGTGAAGCGTGAAGTGAAGTGACGGGTGAAGTGGAGTGAAGGGTGAAGTGAAGTGAAGCGTGACAGTGAAGTGAAGAGTGAAGTGAAGTGAAGAGTGAAGTGACGTGAAGAGTGAAGTGAAGTGAAGAGTGAAGTGAAGTGACGCAGTGAAGTGAAGTGAAAGAGTGAAGTGAAGTGAAGGGTGAAGTGAAGTGAAGAGTGAAGTGAAGTGAAGAGTGAAGTGTAGTGAAGAGTAAGGTGAAGTGAAGAGTGAAGTGAATTGGTAAGTGAAGTGAAGAGGGGTGTGACAGGGAAGAGTGAGTGAAGTGAGAGTGCAGTGCAGTGAAGAGTGAAGTGGAGTGAAGAGTGAAGTGAAGTGAAGAGTGAAGTGACGTGAAGAGTGAAGTGAAGTGAAGGAGTGAAGAGACAGTGACGAGTGAAGTGAAGTGAAGAGTGAAGTGAAGTGAAGAGTGAAGTGAAGGGAAGATTGAAGTGAGTGAAGAGTGCAGTGAGTGAGAGTGAAGTGAAGTGAAGAGTGCATTGAAGTGAAGAGTGAAGTGAAGTGAAGAGTGAAGTGAAGTGAAGAGTGAAGTGAAGTGAAGGGGGAAGTGAAGTGAAGAGTGACAGTGAAGTGAAGAGTGAAGTGACGTGAAGAGTGAAGTGACGAGAAGAGTGAAGTGACGAGTGAAGTGAAGTGAAGAGTGACGTGAAGTGAACGAGTGAAGTGAAGTGCAGAGTGAAGTGTAGTGCAGAGTGAAGTGACGCGTGAAGTGACGAGTGACAGTGAAGTGATGAGTGAAGTGCAGTGAAGTGAACGAGTGACGGAAGTGAAGAGGTGAAGTGAAGTGAAGAGTGGAGTGCAGTGAAGGTAAGTGTAGTGAAGAGTGAAGTGAAGTGACGCGTGGAGTGAAGTGAAGAGTGAAGAGTAGTGAAGAGTGAAGTGAAGTGAAGAGTGAAGTGAAGTGAAGAGTGAAGTGACGTGAAGAGTGAAGTGAAGTGAAGAGAAGTGAATGAGGTGAAGTGAAGAGTAAGAGTGAAGTGAAGAGTGAAGTGAATTGAAGTGAAGTGAAGTGAGGTGAGAAGGGCGGTGAAGAGTAGGCAGAGTGAAGTGAACGATCTGAACTATCAGAGTGCGTGAAGTGAAGAGTGACAGTGAAGAGAAGAGTGCAAGTGAAGTGAAGAGGTGAAGAGAAGTGAAGATGGACGTGAAGTGAAGAGTGAAGTGAGTGAGCGTGACGTGCAAGGGAAGATTGCAGCTGGTGAGAGAGTGAAGCTCGAGTGAAGTGAAGTGAAGACGTGAACTTGCACGTGAAGGAGTGACGTGAGCGTGCAGTGACGCTATCAGTCTCCTATCCTATCCATCTCTCTATCCTATCCCTATCTCCTATCCTATCCTATCTCTCATCCTATCCTATCCTCTATCCTATCCTATCCTCTATCATCCTCTATCCTATCCTCTATCCTATCCTATCCTATCTATCCTATCCTCTCCTATCCTATCCTCTATCCTATCCTATCTCTATACTATCCTATCCATCCTCTCCTATCCTATCCTCTATCCTATCCTATCCTCTATCATCTATCCTATCTCTATCCTATACTACCTATCCTATCTATCCTATCCTCTATCCTATCCTATCCTATCTATCCTATCCTCTATCCTATCCTCTATCCTATCTATCCTCTATCCTATCCTATCCTATCCTCTATCATCCTATCCTATCTATCCTCTATCCTATCCTATCCTCTATCCTATCTATCCTCTATCCTATCCTAATCCTCTATCCTATCCTATCCTCTATCCTATCCTATCCTCCTATCCTATCCTCTATCCTATCCTATCCTCCTATCCTATCCTCTATCCTCCTATCCTATCCTCTATCCTCTATCCTATCCTCTATCCTATCCATCATCCTCTATCCTATCCTATCCTATCCTATCCTATCCTATCCTATCCTATCTCTATCCTCTATCCTATCCTCTATCTCTATCCTATCCTCTCTCTCTATCCTCAACTATCCTCTATCCTATCCTCTCTCTATCCTATCCTATCCTCTATCCTATCCTATCCTCTATCCTATCCTATCCTCCTACTATCCTATCCTATCCTATCCATATCCTATCCTATCCTCTATCCTCATCCTATCCTATCCTCTATCCATCCTATCCTCTATCCTATCCTCTATCCTATCCTATCACTATCCTCTATCTATCCTATCCTCTATCCTATCTATCCATCTATCCTATCCACTCATCCTATCCTCTATCCTCATCTCTATCCTATCTATCCTCTATCCTATCCAATCCTATCCTCTCCTCCTATCTATCCTCTCTATCCTATATCCTATCCTATCTCCTATCCTATCCTCTATCCTATCCTATCCTCCTATCTATCCTATCTCCTATCCTATCCTATCCTATCCTATCCTATCCTCTATCCTATCCTATCCTCTATCCCTATCACTATCCTCTATCCTATCCTATCCTCTATCCTATCCTTATCCTATCCTATCCTCTATCATATCCTATCCTCTATCCTATCCTATCCTCTATCCTCTATCATCTATCCTATCCTCTATACTATCTATCCTATCCTATCCTCTATCCTATCCTCTATCCATCTATCCTCTATCCTATCATCTATCCTATCCTATCCTCTATCCTATCCTATCCTCTATCCTATCCTATCCTCTATCTATCTATCCTATCCTATCCTATCCTCTATCCCTATCCTATCCTCAATCCTATCTATCCTCTATCCTATTATATTCTCTATCCTATCCTATCCTCTATCCAATCTATCCTCTATTCTATCCTATCCTCTATCCTATCCTATCCTCTATCCTATCCTATCCTATACTTTTTCCTATCCTATCCTCTATCCTATCCTATCCTCTATCCTATCCTATCCTCTATCCTATCCTATCCTCTATCCTATCCTATCCTCTATCCTATTCTATCCTTTATCCGATCCTATCCTCTATCCTATCCTATCCTCTATCCTATACTATCCTCTACCTTATCCTATCCTCTATCCTATCCAATTACCTATCCTGTCCTCTATTATATCCTTTCCTCTATCCTATCCTATCCTCTATCCGATCCTCTATCCTACCCTCTATCCTATCCTCTATCCTATCCTCTATCCTATCTCTATCCTATCCTATCCTCTATCCTATCTATCCTATCCTCTATCATATCCTATCCTCTATCCTATCCTATCCTCTATCCTATCCTCTATCCTATCCTCTATCCTATCCTCTAACCTATCTCTATCCTATCCTATCCTCTATCTTATCCTATCCTCTATTGTATCCTATCCTCTATCATATACTATCCTCTATCCTATCCTATCCACTATCCTATCCTATCTTCTATCCGATCCTCTATCCTATCCTATCCTCTATCCTATCCTATCCTCTATCCTATCCTCTATCCTATCCTATCCTGTATCCTATTCTATCCTGTATCCTATCCTATCCTCTATCCTATCCTATCCTCTATCCTATCCTATCCTCTATCCTATCCTATCCTCTATCCTATCCTATCCTCTATCCTATCCTATCCTCTATCCTATCCTATCCCTCTATCCTATCCTATCCTCTATCCTATCCTCATCCTTTATCCGATCCTATCCTCTATCCTATCCTATCCTCTATCCTATACTATCCTCTACCTTATCCTATCCTCTATCCTATCCAATTACCTATCCTATCCTCTATTATATCCTTTCCTCTATCCTATCCTATCCTCTATCCTATCCTATCCTCTATCCTATTCTATCCTCTATCCTATCCTATCCTCTATCCTATCCTATCCTCTATCCTATCCTATCCTCTATCCTCTCCTACTCCTCTTTCCTATCCTTTCCTCAATCCTATTATATCCTCTATCCTATTATATTCTCTATCCTATCCTATCCTCTATCCAATCCTATCCTCTATTCTATCCTATCCTCTATCCTATCCTATCCTCTATCCTATCCTATCCTATACTTTTTCCTATCCTATCCTCTATCCTATCC
>NW_027489331.1:0-53418 GCF_050948215.1 Halictus rubicundus | reverse complement strand
CTCTATCCTATTCTATCCTCTATCCTATCCTATCCTCTATCCCATCCTATCCTCTATCCTATCCTCTATCCTATCCTATCCTCTATCCTATCCTCTATCCTATCCTATCCTGTATCCTATCCTATCCTCTATCCTATCCTATCCTCTATCCTATCCTATCCTCTATCCTATCCTCTATACTATCCTATCCTCTATCCTATCCCATCCTCTATCCTATCCTATCCCCTTTCCTATCCTATCCTCTATCCTACCCTATCCTCTATCCTATTCTATCCTCTATCCTATCCTATCCTCTATCCCATCCTATCCTCTATCCTATCCTCTATCCTATCCTATCCTCTATCCTATCCTCTATCCTATCCTATCCTGTATCCTATCCTATCCTCTATCCTATCCTATCCTCTATCCTATCCTATCCTCTATCCTATCCTATCCTCTATCCTATCCTATCCTCTATCCTATCCTATCCTCTATCCTATCATATCCTCTATCCTATCCTATCCTCTATCCTATCCTCTATCCTATCCTATCCTCTATCCTATCCTATCCCCTTTCCTATCCTATCCTCTATCCTATCCTATCCTCTATCCTATTATATCCTCTATCCTATCCTATCCTCTACCTTATTCTATACTCTATCCTATCCATTTACCTATCCAATCCTCTATCCTATCCTATCCTCTATCCTATCCTATCCTCTATCCTATCCTCTATCCTATCCTATCCTCTATCCTATCCTATCCTCTATCCTATCCTATCCTCTATCCTATCCTATCCTCTATCCTATCCTATCCTCTATCCTATCCTATCCTCTATCCTATCCTATCCTCTATCCTATCCTATCCTCTATCCTATCATATCCTCTATCCTATCCTATCCTCTATCCTATCCTCTATCCTATCCTATCCTCTATCCTATCCTATCCCCTTTCCTATCCTATCCTCTATCCTATCCTATCCTCTATCCTATTATATCCTCTATCCTATCCTATCCTCTACCTTATTCTATACTCTATCCTATCCATTTACCTATCCAATCCTCTATCCTATCCTATCCTCTATCCTATCCTATCCTCTATCCTATCCTCTATCCTATCCTATCCTCTAT
Organism: Halictus rubicundus; assembly: GCF_050948215.1. NCBI lineage: Eukaryota > Metazoa > Arthropoda > Insecta > Hymenoptera > Halictidae > Halictus > Halictus rubicundus. Next base: position 52,311 of record NW_027489331.1, on the reverse strand, counting down.
CCTATCCTATCCTCTATCCTATCCTATCCTCTATCCTATCCTATCCTCTATCCTATCCTATCCTTTATCCTATCCTATCCTCTATCCTATCCAATCCTCTATCCTATCCTCTATCCTATCCTCTATCCTATCCTCTATCCTATCCTCTATCCTATCCTCTATCCTATCCTCTATCCTATCCTATCCTCTATCCTATCCTATCTTCTATCCTAACCTATCCTCTATCCTATTCTATCCTCTATCCTATCCTATCCTCTATCCCATCCTATCCTCTATCCTATCCTCTATCCTATCCTATCCTCTATCCTATCCTCTATCCTATCCTATCCTGTATCCTATCCTATCCTCTATCCTATCCTATCCTCTATCCTATCCTATCCTCTATCCTATCCTCTATACTATCCTATCCTCTATCCTATCCCATACTCTATCCTATCCTATCCCCTTTCCTATCCTATCCTCTATCCTACCCTATCCTCTATCCTATTCTATCCTCTATCCTATCCTATCCTCTATCCCATCCTATCCTCTATCCTATCCTCTATCCTATCCTATCCTCTATCCTATCCTCTATCCTATCCTATCCTGTATCCCATCCTATCCTCTATCCTATCCTATCCTCTATCCTATCCTATCCTCTATCCTATCCTATCCTCTATCCTATCCTATCCTCTATCCTATCCTATCCTCTATCCTATCATATCCTCTATCCTATCCTATCCTCTATCCTATCCTCTATCCTATCCTATCCTCTATCCTATCCTATCCCCTTTCCTATCCTATCCTCTATCCTATCCTATCCTCTATCCTATTATATCCTCTATCCTATCCTATCCTCTACCTTATTCTATACTCTATCCTATCCATTTACCTATCCAATCCTCTATCCTATCCTATCCTCTATCCTATCCTATCCTCTATCCTATCCTCTATCCTATCCTATCCTCTATCCTATCCTATCCTCTATCCTATCCTATCCTCTATCCTATCCTATCCTCTATCCTATCCTATCCTTTATCCTATCCTATCCTCTATCCTATCCAATCCTCTATCCTATCCTCTATCCTATCCTCTATCCTATCCTCTATCCTATCCTCTATCCTATCCTATCCTCAATCCTATCCTATCCTCTATTCTATCCTATCCTCTATCATATACTATCCTCTATCCTATCCTATCCTCTATCTTATCCTATCTTCTATCCGATCCTCTATCCTATCCTATCCTCTATCCTATTCTATCCTCTATCCTATCCTATCCTCTATCCTATCCTATCCTCTATCCTATCCTATCCTCTATCCTATCCTATCCACTATCCTATCCTATCCTCTATCCTATCCTATCCTCTATCCTATCCTATCCTCTATCCTATCCTATCCTCTTTCCTATCCTATCCTCTATCCTATCCTATCCTCTATCCTATCCTTTCCTCAATCCTATTATATCCTCTATCCTATCCTATTCTCTATCCTATCCTATCCTCCATCCTATCCTATCCTCTATCCTATCCTATCTCTATCCTATCCTATCCTATCCTATCCTATCCTCTATCCTATCCTACCTATCCTATCCTATCCTCAATCCTATCCTATCCTCTATCTTATCCTATCCTCTATCCTATCCTCTATCGTATCCTCAATCCTATCCTCTATCATATCCAATCCTCTATCGTATACTCTATCCTATCCTATCCTCTATCCTATCCTATCCTCTATCCTATCCTTTCTCAATCCTATTATATCCTCTATCCTATCCTATCCTCTATCCCATCCTATCCTATCCTCTATCCTATCCTATCCACTATCCTATCCTATCCTCTATCCTACCCTATCCTCTATCCTATTCTATCCTCTATCCTATCCTATCCTCTATCCCATCCTATCCTCTATCCTATCCTATTCTCTATCCTATCCTATCCTCTATCCTATCCTCTATCCTATCCTATCCTGTATCCTATCTTATCCTCTATCCTATCCTATCCTCTATCCTATCCTATCCTCTATCCTATCCTATCCTCTATCCTATCCTATCCTCTATCCTATCCTATCCTCTATCCTATCCTATCCTCTATCCTATATTATCCTCTATCCTATCCGATCCTGTATCCTATCCTATCCTCTATCCTATCCTAACCTCTATCCTATCCTATCCTCTATCCTATCCTATCCTCTATCCTATCCTCTATCCAATCCTATCCTCTATCCTATCCTATCCTCTATCCTATCCTATCCTCTATCCTATCCTATCCTCTATCCTATCCTATCCTCTATCCTATCCTATCCTATCCTCTATCCTATCCTATCCTCTATCCTATCCTATCCTCTATCCTATCCTATCCTCTATCCTATCCTATCCTCTATCCTATCCTATCCTCTATCCTCTATCCTCTATCCTATCCTATCCTCTATCCTATACTTTCCTCTATCCAATCCTATCCTCTATCCTATCCCATCCTCTATCCTTTCCTATCCTCTATCCTATCCTATCCTATCCTTTATCCTATCCTATCCTCTATCCTATCCTATCCTCTATCCTATCCTCTATCCTATCCTCTATCCTATCCTCTATCCTATCCTCAATCTTATCCTCTATCCTATCCTATCCTCAATCCTATCCTATCCTCTATTCTATCCTATCCTCTATCATATACTATCCTCTATCCTATCCTATCCTCTATCCTATCCTATCTTCTATCCGATTCTCTATCCTATCCTATCCTCTATCCTATCCTATCCTCTATCCTATCCTATCCTCTATCCTATTCTATCCTCTATCCTATCCTATCCTCTATCCTATCCTCTATCCTATCCTATCCTCTATCCTATCCTATCCTCTATCCTATCCTCTATCCTATCCTATCCTCTATCCTATCCTCTATCCTATCCTCTATCCTATCCTATCCTGTATCCTATCTTATCCTCTATCCTATCCTATCCTCTATCCTATCCTATCCTCTATCCTATCCTATCCTCTATCCTATCCTATCCTCTATCCTATCCTCTATCCTATCCTATCCTCTATCCTATCCTATCTCTATCCTATCCTATCCTCTATCCTATATTATCCTCTATCCTATCCGATCTGTATCCTATCCTATCCTCTATCCTATCCTAACCTCTATCCTATCCTATCCTCTATCCTATCCTATCCTCTATCCTATCCTCTAACCAATCCTATCCTCTATCCTATCCTATCCTCTATCCTATCCTATCCTCTATCCTATCCTATCCTCTATCCTATCCTATCCTATCCTCTATCCTATCCTATCCTGTATCCTATCTTATCCTCTATCCTATCCGATTCTCTATCCTATCCTATCCTCTATCCTATCCTATCCTCTATCCTATCCTATCTTCTATCCTAACCTATCCTCTATCCTATTCTATCCTCTATCCTATCCTATCCTCTATCCCATCCTATCCTCTATCCTATCCTCTATCCTATCCTATCCTCTATCCTATCCTCTATCCTATCCTATCCTGTATCCTATCCTATCCTCTATCCTATCCTATCCTCTATCCTATCCTATCCTCCTATCCTATCCTCTATCCTATCCTATCCTCTATCCTATCCTATCCTCTATCCTATCCTATCCCCTTTCCTATCCTATCCTCTATCCTACCCTATCCTCTATCCTATTCTATCCTCTATCCTATCCTATCCTCTATCCCATCCTATCCTCTATCCTATCCTATCCTCTATCCTATCCTATCCTCTATCCTATCCTCTATCCTATCCTATCCTGTATCCTATCCTATCCTCTATCCTATCCTATCCTCTATCCTATCCTATCCTCTATCCTATCCTATCCTCTATCCTATCCTATCCTCTATCCTATCCTATCCTCTATCCTATCCTATCCTCTATCCTATCATATCCTCTATCCTATCCTATCCTCTATCCTATCCTCTATCCTATCCTATCCTCTATCCTATCCTATCCCCTTTCCTATCCTATCCTCTATCCTATCCTATCCTCTATCCTATTATATCCTCTATCCTATCCTATCCTCTACCTTATTCTATACTCTATCCTATCCATTTACCTATCCAATCCTCTATCCTATCCTATCCTCTATCCTATCCTATCCTCTATCCTATCCTCTATCCTATCCTATCCTCTATCCTATCCTATCCTCTATCCTATCCTATCCTCTATCCTATCCTATCCTCTATCCTATCCTATCCTTTATCCTATCCTATCCTCTATCCTATCCTATCCTCTATCCTATACTATCCTCTACCTTATCCTATCCGCTATCCTATCCAATTACCAATCCTATCCTCTATTATATCCTTTCCTCTATCCTATCCTATCCTCTATCCGATCCTCTATCCTATCCAATCCTCTATCCTATCCTCTATCCTATCCTCTATCCTATCCTCTATCCTATCCTCTATCCTATCCTATCCTCAATCCTATCCTATCCTCTATCCTATCCTATCCACTATCCTATCCTATCCTCTATCCTATCCTATCCTCTATCCTATCCTATCCTCTATCCTATCCTATCCTCTTTCCTATCCTATCCTCTATCCTATCCTATCCTCTATCCTATCCTTTCCTCAATCCTATTATATCCTCTATCCTATCCTATTCTCTATCCTATCCTATCCTCCATCCTATCCTATCCTCTATCCTATCCTATCCTCTATCCTATCCTATCCTATCCTATCCTCTATCCTATCCTATCCTATCCTATCCTATCCTATCCTCTATCCTATCCTATCCTCTATCTTATCCTATCCTCTATCCTATCCTCTATCGTATCCTCAATCCTATCCTCTATCATATCCAATCCTCTATCGTATACTCTATCCTATCCTATCCTCTATCCTATCCTATCCTCTATCCTATCCTTTCCTCAATCCTATTATATCCTCTATCCTATCCTATCCTCTATCCCATCCTATCCTATCCTCTATCCTATCCTATCCACTATCCTATCCATCCTCTATCCTACCCTATCCTCTATCCTATTCTATCCTCTATCCTATCCTATCCTCTATCCCATCCTATCCTCTATCCAATCCTATTCTCTATCCTATCCTATCCTCTATCCTATCCTATCCTCTATCCTATCCTCTATCCAATCCTATCCTCTATCCTATCCTATCCTCTATCCTATCCTATCCTCTATCCTATCCTATCCTCTATCCTATCCTATCCTATCCTCTATCCTATCCTATCCTCTATCCTATCCTATCCTCTATCCTATCCTATCCTCTATCCTATCCTATCCTCTATCCTATCCTATCCTCTATCCTATCCTATCCTCTATCCTATCCTATCCTCTATCCTATCCTATCCTCTATCCTCTATCCTCTATCCTATCCTATCCTCTATCCTATACTTTCCTCTATCCAATCCTATCCTCTATCCTATCCCATCCTCTATCCTTTCCTATCCTCTATCCTATCCTATCCTATCCTTTATCCTATCCTATCCTCTATCCTATCCTATCCTCTATCCTATCCTCTATCCTATCCTCTATCCTATCCTCTATCCTATCCTCAATCTTATCCTCTATCCTATTCCTATCCTCAATCCTATCCTATCCTCTATTCTATCCTATCCTCTATCATATACTATCCTCTATCCTATCCTATCCTCTATCCTATCCTATCTTCTACCGATTCTCTATCCTATCCTATCCTCTATCCTATCCTATCCTCTATCCTATCCTATCCTCTATCCTATTCTATCCTCTATCCTATCCTATCCTCTATCCTATCCTCTATCCTATCCTATCTTCTATCCGATTCTCTATCCTATCCTATCCTCTATCCTATCCTATCCTCTATCCCATCCTATCCTATCCTCTATCCTATCCTATCCACTATCCTATCCTATCCTCTATCCTACCCTATCCTCTATCCTATTCTATCCTCTAACCTATCCTATCCTCTATCCCATCCTATCCTCTATCCTATCCTATTCTCTATCCTATCCTATCCTCTATCCTATCCTATCCTCTATCCTATCCTCTATCCAATCCTATCCTCTATCCTATCCTATCCTCTATCCTATCCTATCCTCTATCCTATCCTATCCTCTATCCTATCCTATCCTATCCTCTATCCTATCCTATCCTCTATCCTATCCTATCCTCTATCCTATCCTATCCTCTATCCTATCCTATCCTCTATCCTATCCTATCCTCTATCCTATCCTATCCTCTATCCTCTATCCTCTATCCTATCCTATCCTCTATCCTATACTTTCCTCTATCCAATCCTATCCTCTATCCTATCCCATCCTCTATCCTTTCCTATCCTCTATCCTATCCTATCCTATCCTTTATCATATCCTATCCTCTATCCTATCCTATCCTCTATCCTATCCTCTATCCTATCCTCTATCCTATCCTCTATCCTATCCTCAATCTTATCCTCTATCCTATCCTATCCTCAATCCTATCCTATCCTCTATTCTATCCTATCCTCTATCATATACTATCCTCTATCCTATCCTATCCTCTATCCTATCCTATCTTCTATCCGATTCTCTATCCTATCCTATCCTCTATCCTATCCTATCCTCTATCCTATCCTATCCTCTATCCTATTCTATCCTCTATCCTATCCTATCCTCTATCCTATCCTCTATCCTATCCTATCCTCTATCCTATCCTATCCTCTATCCTATCCTATCCTCTTTCCTATCCTATCCTCTATCCTATCCTATCCTCTATCCTATCCTTTCCTCAATCCTATTATATCCTCTATCCTATCCTATTCTCTATCCTATCCTATCCTCCATCCTATCCTATCCTCTATCCTATCCTATCCTCTATCCTATCCTATCCTATCCTATCCTCTATCCTATCCTATCCTATCCTATCCTATCCTCTATCCTATCCTATCCTCTATCTTATCCTATCCTCTATCCTATCCTCTATCGTATCCTCAATCCTATCCTCTATCATATCCAATCCTCTATCGTATACTCTATCCTATCCTATCCTCTATCCTATCCTATCCTCTATCCTATCCTTTCCTCAATCCTATTATATCCTCTATCCTATCCTATCCTCTATCCCATCCTATCCTATCCTCTATCCTATCCTATCCACTATCCTATCCTATCCTCTATCCTACCCTATCCTCTATCCTATTCTATCCTCTATCCTATCCTATCCTCTATCCCATCCTATCCTCTATCCTATCCTATTCTCTATCCTATCCTATTCTCTATCCTATCCTCTATCCTATCCTATCCTGTATCCTATCTTATCCTCTATCCTATCCTATCCTCTATCCTATCCTATCCTCTATCCTATCCTATCCTCTATCCTATCCTATCCTCTATCCTATCCTATCCTCTATCCTATCCTATCCTCTATCCTATATTATCCTCTATCCTATCCTATCCTCTATCCTATCCTAACCTCTATCCTATCCTATCCTCTATCCTATCCTATCCTCTATCCTATCCTCTATCCCATCCTATCCTCTATCCTATCCTATCCTCTATCCTATCCTATCCTCTATCCTATCCTATCCTCTATCCTATCCTATCCTCTATCCTATCCTCTATCCAATCCTATCCTCTATCCTATCCTATCCTCTATCCTATCCTATCCTCTATCCTATCCTATCCTCTATCCTATCCTATCCTATCCTCTATCCTATCCTATCCTCTATCCTATCCTATCCTCTATCCTATCCTATCCTCTATCCTATCCTATCCTCTATCCTATCCTATCCTCTATCCTATCCTATCCTCTATCCTATCCTATCCTCTATCCTCTATCCTCTATCCTATCCTATCCTCTATCCTATACTTTCCTCTATCCAATCCTATCCTCTATCCTATCCCATCCTCTATCCTTTCCTATCCTCTATCCTATCCTATCCTATCCTTTATCCTATCCTATCCTCTATCCTATCCTATCCTCTATCCTATCCTCTATCCTATCCTCTATCCTATCCTCTATCCTATCCTCAATCTTATCCTCTATCCTATCCTATCCTCAATCCTATCCTATCCTCTATTCTATCCTATCCTCTATCATATACTATCCTCTATCCTATCCTATCCTCTATCCTATCCTATCTTCTATCCGTTTCTCTATCCTATCCTATCCTCTATCCTATCCTATCCTCTATCCTATCCTATCCTCTATCCTATTCTATCCTCTATCCTATCCTATCCTCTATCCTATCCTCTATCCTATCCTATCTTCTATCCGATTCTCTATCCTATCCTATCCTCTATCCTATCCTATCCTCTATCCTATCCTTTCCTCAATCCTATTATATCCTCTATCCTATCCTATCCTCTATCCCATCCTATCCTATCCTCTATCCTATCCTATCCACTATCCTATCCTATCCTCTATCCTACCCTATCCTCTATCCTATTCTATCCTCTATCCTATCCTATCCTCTATCCCATCCTATCCTCTATCCTATCCTATTCTCTATCCTATCCTATCCTCTATCCTATCCTATCCTCTATCCTATCCTCTATCCAATCCTATCCTCTATCCTATCCTATCCTCTATCCTATCCTATCCTCTATCCTATCCTATCCTCTATCCTATCCTATCCTATCCTCTATCCTATCCTATCCTCTATCCTATCCTATCCTCTATCCTATCCTATCCTCTATCCTATCCTATCCTCTATCCTATCCTATCCTCTATCCTATCCTATCCTCTATCCTATCCTATCCTCTATCCTCTATCCTCTATCCTATCCTATCCTCTATCCTATACTTTCCTCTATCCAATCCTATCCTCTATCCTATCCCATCCTCTATCCTTTCCTATCCTCTATCCTATCCTATCCTATCCTTTATCCTATCCTATCCTCTATCCTATCCTATCCTCTATCCTATCCTCTATCCTATCCTCTATCCTATCCTCTATCCTATCCTCAATCTTATCCTCTATCCTATCCTATCCTCAATCCTATCCTATCCTCTATTCTATCCTATCCTCTATCATATACTATCCTCTATCCTATCCTATCCTCTATCCTATCCTATCTTCTATCCGATTCTCTATCCTATCCTATCCTCTATCCTATCCTATCCTCTATCCTATCCTATCCTCTATCCTATTCTATCCTCTATCCTATCCTATCCTCTATCCTATCCTCTATCCTATCCTATCCTCTATCCTATCCTATCCTCTATCCTATCCTATCCTCTTTCCTATCCTATCCTCTATCCTATCCTATCCTCTATCCTATCCTTTCCTCAATCCTATTATATCCTCTATCCTATCCTATTCTCTATCCTATCCTATCCTCCATCCTATCCTATCCTCTATCCTATCCTATCCTCTATCCTATCCTATCCTATCCTATCCTCTATCCTATCCTATCCTATCCTATCCTATCCTCTATCCTATCCTATCCTCTATCTTATCCTATCCTCTATCCTATCCTCTATCGTATCCTCAATCCTATCCTCTATCATATCCAATCCTCTATCGTATACTCTATCCTATCCTATCCTCTATCCTATCCTATCCTCTATCCTATCCTTTCCTCAATCCTATTATATCCTCTATCCTATCCTATCCTCTATCCCATCCTATCCTATCCTCTATCCTATCCTATCCACTATCCTATCCTATCCTCTATCCTACCCTATCCTCTATCCTATTCTATCCTCTATCCTATCCTATCCTCTATCCCATCCTATCCTCTATCCTATCCTATTCTCTATCCTATCCTATCCTCTATCCTATCCTCTATCCTATCCTATCCTGTATCCTATCTTATCCTCTATCCTATCCTATCCTCTATCCTATCCTATCCTCTATCCTATCCTATCCTCTATCCTATCCTATCCTCTATCCTATCCTATCCTCTATCCTATCCTATCCTCTATCCTATATTATCCTCTATCCTATCCGATCCTGTATCCTATCCTATCCTCTATCCTATCCTAACCTCTATCCTATCCTATCCTCTATCCTATCCTATCCTCTATCCTATCCTCTATCCAATCCTATCCTCTATCCTATCCTATCCTCTATCCTATCCTATCCGCTATCCTATCCTATCCTCTATCCTATCCTATCCTATCCTCTATCCTATCCTATCCTCTATCCTATCCTATCCTCTATCCTATCCTATCCTCTATCCTATCCTATCCTCTATCCTCTATCCTCTATCCTATCCTATCCTCTATCCTATACTTTCCTCTATCCAATCCTATCCTCTATCCTATCCCATCCTGTATCCTTTCCTATCCTCTATCCTATCCTATCCTATCCTTTATCCTATCCTATCCTCTATCCTATCCTATCCTCTATCCTATCCTCTATCCTATCCTCTATCCTATCCTCTATCCTATCCTCAATCTTATCCTCTATCCTATCCTATCCTCAATCCTATCCTATCCTCTATTCTATCCTATCCTCTATCATATACTATCCTCTATCCTATCCTATCCTCTATCCTATCCTATCTTCTATCCGATTCTCTATCCTATCCTATCCTCTATCCTATCCTATCCTCTATCCTATCCTATCCTCTATCCTATTCTATCCTCTATCCTATCCTATCCTCTATCCTATCCTCTATCCTATCCTATCCTCTATCCTATCCTATCCTCTATCCTATCCTCTATCCTATCCTATCCTCTATCCTATCCTCTATCCTATCCTCTATCCTATCCTATCCTGTATCCTATCTTATCCTCTATCCTATCCTATCCTCTATCCTATCCTATCCTCTATCCTATCCTATCCTCTATCCTATCCTATCCTCTATCCTATCCTATCCTCTATCCTATCCTATCCTCTATCCTATCCTATCCTCTATCCTATATTATCCTCTATCCTATCCGATCCTGTATCCTATCCTATCCTCTATCCTATCCTAACCTCTATCCTATCCTATCCTCTATCCTATCCTATCCTCTATCCTATCCTCTAACCAATCCTATCCTCTATCCTATCCTATCCTCTATCCTATCCTATCCTCTATCCTATCCTATCCTCTATCCTATCCTATCCTATCCTCTATCCTATCCTATCCTCTATCCTATCCTATCCTCTATCCTATCCTATCCTCCATCCTATCCTATCCTCTATCCTATCCTATCCTCTATCCTCTATCCTCTATCCTATCCTATCCTCTATCCTATACTTTCCTCTATCCAATCCTATCCTCTATCCTATCCCATCCTCTATCCTTTCCTATCCTCTATCCTATCCTATCCTATCCTTTATCCTATCCTATCCTCTATCCTATCCTATCCTCTATCCTATCCTCTATCCTATCCTCTATCCTATCCTCTATCCTATCCTCAATCTTATCCTCTATCCTATCCTATCCTCAATCCTATCCTATCCTCTATTCTATCCTATCCTCTATCATATACTATCCTCTATCCTATCCTATCCTCTATCCTATCCTATCTTCTATCCGATTCTCTATCCTATCCTATCCTCTATCCTATCCTATCCTCTATCCTATCCTATCTTCTATCCTAACCTATCCTCTATCCTATTCTATCCTCTATCCTATCCTATCCTCTATCCCATCCTATCCTCTATCCTATCCTCTATCCTATCCTATCCTCTATCCTATCCTCTATCCTATCCTATCCTGTATCCTATCCTATCCTCTATCCTATCCTATCCTCTATCCTATCCTATCCTCTATCCTATCCTCTATCCTATCCTATCCTCTATCCTATCCTATCCTCTATCCTATCCTATCCCCTTTCCTATCCTATCCTCTATCCTACCCTATCCTCTATCCTATTCTATCCTCTATCCTATCCTATCCTCTATCCCATCCTATCCTCTATCCTATCCTATCCTCTATCCTATCCTATCCTCTATCCTATCCTCTATCCTATCCTATCCGGTATCCTATCCTATCGTCTATCCTATCCTATCCTCTATCCTATCCTATCCTCTATCCTATCCTATCCTCTATCCTATCCTATCCTCTATCCTATCCTATCCTCTATCCTATCATATCCTCTATCCTATCCTATCCTCTATCCTATCCTCTATCCTATCCTATCCTCTATCCTATCCTATCCCCTTTCCTATCCTATCCTCTATCCTATCCTATCCTCTATCCTATTATATCCTCTATCCTATCCTATCCTCTACCTTATTCTATACTCTATCCTATCCATTTACCTATCCAATCCTCTATCCTATCCTATCCTCTATCCTATCCTATCCTCTATCCTATCCTCTATCCTATCCTATCCTCTATCCTATCCTATCCTCTATCCTATCCTATCCTCTATCCTATCCTATCCTCTATCCTATCCTATCCTTTATCCTATCCTATCCTCTATCCTATCCTATCCTCTATCCTATACTATCCTCTACCTTATCCTATCCGCTATCCTATCCAATTACCAATCCTATCCTCTATTATATCCTTTCCTCTATCCTATCCTATCCTCTATCCGATCCTCTATCCTATCCAATCCTCTATCCTATCCTCTATCCTATCCTCTATCCTATCCTCTATCCTATCCTCTATCCTATCCTATCCTCAATCCTATCCTATCCTCTATCCTATCCTATCCACTATCCTATCCTATCCTCTATCCTATCCTATCCTCTATCCTATCCTATCCTCTATCCTATCCTATCCTCTTTCCTATCCTATCCTCTATCCTATCCTATCCTCTATCCTATCCTTTCCTCAATCCTATTATATCCTCTATCCTATCCTATTCTCTATCCTATCCTATCCTCTATCCTATCCTATCCTCTATCCTATCCTATCCTCTATCCTATCCTATCCTCTATCCTATCCTATCCTCTATCCTATCCTATCCTCTATCCTATCCTATCCTTTATCCTATCCTATCCTCTATCCTATCCTATCCTCTATCCTATACTATCCTCTACCTTATCCTATCCGCTATCCTATCCAATTACCAATCCTATCCTCTATTATATCCTTTCCTCTATCCTATCCTATCCTCTATCCGATCCTCTATCCTATCCAATCCTCTATCCTATCCTCTATCCTATCCTCTATCCTATCCTCTATCCTATCCTCTATCCTATCCTATCCTCAATCCTATCCTATCCTCTATCCTATCCTATCCACTATCCTATCCTATCCTCTATCCTATTATATCCTCTATCCTATCCTATCCTCTATCCTATCCTATCCTCTTTCCTATCCTATCCTCTATCCTATCCTATCCTCTATCCTATCCTTTCCTCAATCCTATTATATCCTCTATCCTATCCTATTCTCTATCCTATCCTATCCTCCATCCTATCCTATCCTCTATCCTATCCTATCCTCTATCCTATCCTATCCTATCCTATCCTCTATCCTATCCTATCCTATCCTATCCTATCCTCTATCCTATCCTATCCTCTATCTTATCCTATCCTCTATCCTATCCTCTATCGTATCCTCAATCCTATCCTCTATCATATCCAATCCTCTATCGTATACTCTATCCTATCCTATCCTCTATCCTATCCTATCCTCTATCCTATCCTTTCCTCAATCCTATTATATCCTCTATCCTATCCTATCCTCTATCCCATCCTATCCTATCCTCTATCCTATCCTATCCACTATCCTATCCTATCCTCTATCCTACCCTATCCTCTATCCTATTCTATCCTCTATCCTATCCTATCCTCTATCCCATCCTATCCTCTATCCTATCCTATTCTCTATCCTATCCTATCCTCTATCCTATCCTATCCTCTATCCTATCCTCTATCCAATCCTATCCTCTATCCTATCCTATCCTCTATCCTATCCTATCCTCTATCCTATCCTATCCTATCCTCTATCCTATCCTATCCTCTATCCTATCCTATCCTCTATCCTATCCTATCCTCTATCCTATCCTATCCTCTATCCTATCCTATCCTCTATCCTATCCTATCCTCTATCCTATCCTATCCTCTATCCTCTATCCTCTATCCTATCCTATCCTCTATCCTATACTTTCCTCTATCCAATCCTATCCTCTATCCTATCCCATCCTCTATCCTTTCCTATCCTCTATCCTATCCTATCCTATCCTTTATCCTATCCTATCCTCTATCCTATCCTATCCTCTATCCTATCCTCTATCCTATCCTCTATCCTATCCTCTATCCTATCCTCAATCTTATCCTCTATCCTATCCTATCCTCAATCCTATCCTATCCTCTATTCTATCCTATCCTCTATCATATACTATCCTCTATCCTATCCTATCCTCTATCCTATCCTATCTTCTATCCGATTCTCTATCCTATCCTATCCTCTATCCTATCCTATCCTCTATCCTATCCTATCCTCTATCCTATTCTATCCTCTATCCTATCCTATCCTCTATCCTATCCTCTATCCTATCCTATCCTCTATCCTATCCTATCCTTTATCCTATCCTTTATCCTATCCTATCCTCTATCCTATCCTATCCTCTATCCTATACTATCCTCTACCATATCATATCCGCTATCCTATCCAATTACCTATCCTATCCTCTATTATATCCTTTCCTCTATCCTATCCTATCCTCTATCCGATCCTCTATCCTATCCAATCCTCTATCCTATCCTCTATCCTATCCTCTATCCTATCCTCTATCCTATCCTCTATCCTATCCTATCCTCAATCCTATCCTATCCTCTATTCTATCCTATCCTCTATCCTATCCTATCCTCAATCCTATCCTATCCTCTATTCTGTCCTATCCTCTATCATATACTATCCTCTATCCTATCCTATCCTCTATCCTATCCTATCTTCTATCCGATCCTCTATCCTATCCTATCCTCTATCCTATTCTATCCTCTATCCTATCCGATCCTCTATCCTATCCTATCCTCTATCCTATCCTATCCTCTATCCTATCCTATCCACTATCCTATCCTATCATCTATCCTATCCTATCCTCTATCCTATCCTATCCTCTATCCTATCCTATCCTCTTTCCTATCCTATCCTCTATCCTATCCTATCCTCTATCCTATCCTATCCTCTATCCTATCCTTTCCTCAATCCTATTATATCCTCTATCCTATCATACTCTCTATCCTATCCTATCCTCCATCCTATCCTATCCTCTATCCTATCCTATCCTCTATCCTATCCTATCCTATCCTATCCTCTATCCTATCCTATCCTATCCTATCCTATCCTCTATCCTATCCTATCCTCTATCTTATCCTATACTCTATCCTATCCTCTATCGTATCCTCAATCCTATCCTCTATCATATCCAATCCTCTATCGTATACTCTATCCTATCCTATCCTCTATCCTATCCTATCCTCTATCCTATCCTTTCCTCTATCCTATCCTATCCTATCCTATCCTCTATCCTATCCTATCCTATCCTATCCTATCCTCTATCCTATCCTATCCTCTATCTTATCCTATACTCTATCCTATCCTCTATCGTATCCTCAATCCTATCCTCTATCATATCCAATCCTCTATCGTATACTCTATCCTATCCTATCCTCTATCCTATCCTATCCTCTATCCTATCCTTTCCTCAATCCTATTATATCCTCTATCCTATCCTATCCTCTATCCCATCCTATCCTATCCTCTATCCTATCCTATCCACTATCCTATCCTATCCTCTATCCTACCCTATCCTCTATCCTATTCTATCCTCTATTCTATCCTATCCTCTATCCCATCCTATCCTCTATCCTATCCTATTCTCTATCCTATCCTATCCTCTATCCTATCCTCTATCCTATCCTATCCTGTATCCTATCTTATCCTCTATCCTATCCTATCCTCTATCCTATCCTATCCTCTATCCTATCCTATCCTCTATCCTATCCTATCCTCTATCCTATCCTATCCTCTATCCTATCCTCTATCCTATCCTATCCTCTATCCTATCCTATCCTCTATCCTATATTATCCTCTATCCTATCCGATCCTGTATCCTATCCTATCCTCTATCCTATCCTATCCTCTATCCTATCCTATCCTCTATCCTATCCTCTATCCAATCCTATCCTCTATCCTATCCTATCCTCTATCCTATCCTATCCTCTATCCTATCCTATCCTATCCTCTATCCTATCCTATCCTATCCTATCCTATCCTCTATCCTATCCTATCCTCTATCCTCTATCCTCTATCCTATCCTATCCTCTATCCTATACTTTCCTCTATCCAATCCTATCCTCTATCCTATCCCATCCTCTATCCTTTCCTATCCTCTATCCTATCCTATCCTATCCTTTATCCTATCCTATCCTCTATCCTATCCTATCCTCTATCCTATCCTATCTTCTATCCGATCCTCTATCCTATCCTATCCTCTATCCTATCCTATCCTCTATCCTATTCTATCCTCTATCCTATCCTATCCTCTATCCTATCCTATCCTATCCTCTATCCTATCCTATCCTCTATCCTATCCTATCCTCTATCCTATCCTACCCTCTTTCCAATCCTACCCTCTATCCTATCCTATCCTCTATCCGATCATCTATCCTATCATATCCTCTATCCTATCCTATCCTCTATCTTATCCTATCCTCTATCCTATCCTCTATCGTATCCTCAATCCTATCCTCTATCATATCCAATCCTCTATCGTATACTCTATCCTATCCTATCCTCTATCCTATCCTATCCTCTATCCTATCCTTTCCTCAATCCTATTATATCCTCTATCCTATCATATCCTCTATCCCATCCTATCCTATCCTCTATCCTATCCTATCCTCTATCCTATCCTATCTTCTATCCTATCCTATCCTCTATCCTAACCTATCCTGTATCCTATTCTATCCTCTATCCTATCCTATCCTCTATCCCATCCTATCCTCTATCCTATCCTCTATCCTATCCTATCCTCTATCCTATCCTCTATCCTATCCTATCCTGTATCCTATCCTATCCTCTATCCTATCCTATCCTCTATCCTATCCTATCCTCCATCCTATCCTATCCTCTATCCTATCCTCTATCCTATCCTATCCTCTATCCTATCCTCTATCCTATCCTATCCTCTATCCTATCCTATCCTCTATCCTATCCTCTATCCTATCCTATCCTCTATCCTATCATATCCCCTTTCCTATCCTATCCTCTATCCTATCCTATCCTCTATCCTATTATATCCTCTATCCTATCCTATCCTCTACCTTATTCTATACTCTATCCTATCCATTTACCTATCCAATCCTCTATCCTATCCTATCCTCTATCCTATCCTATCCTCTATCCTATCCTATCCTCTATCCTATCCTATCCTCTATCCTATCCTCTATCCTATCCTATCCTCTATCCTATCCTCTATCCTATCCTATCCTCTATCCTATAATCTATCCTATCCTATCCTCTATCCTATCCTATCCTCTATCCTATCCTATCCTCTATCCTATCCTATCCTCTATCCTATCCTATCCTCTATCCTATCCTATCCTCTATCCTATCCTATCCTTTATCCTATCCTATCCTCTATCCTATCCTATCCTCTATCCTATACTATCCTCTACCTTATCCTATCCGCTATCCTATCCAATTACCTATCCTATCCTCTATTATATCCTTTCCTCTATCCTATCCTATCCTCTATCCGATCCTCTATCCTATCCAATCCTCTATCCTATCCTCTATCCTATCCTCTATCCTATCCTCTATCCTATCCTATCCTCAATCCTATCCTATCCTATCCTCAATCCTATCCTATCCTCTATTCTATCCTATCCTCTATCATATACTATCCTCTATCCTATCCTATCCTCTATCCTATCCTATCCTCTTTCCTATCCTATCCTCTATCCTATCCTATCCTCTATCCTATCCTTTCCTCAATCCTATTATATCCTCTATCCTATCCTATTCTCTATCCTATCCTATCCTCCATCCTATCCTATCCTCTATCCTATCCTATCCTCTATCCTATCCTACCCTCTTTCCTATCCTATCCTCTGTCCTATCCTATCCTCTATCCTATCCTATCCTCTATCCTATCCTATCCTCTATCCTATCCTATCCTCTATCCTATCCTTTCCTCAATCCTATTATATCCTCTATCCTATCCTATTCTCTATCCTATCCTATCCTCTATCCTATCCTATCCTCTATCCTATCCTCTATCCTATCCTATCCTCTATCCTATATTATCCTCTATCCTATCCTATCCTGTATCCTATCCTATCCTCTATCCTATCCTATCCTCTATCCTATCCTATCCTCTATCCTATCCTATCCTCTATCCTATCCTACCCTCTTTCCAATCCTATCCTCTATCATATCCAATCCTCTATCGTATACTCTATCCTATCCTATCCTCTATCCTATCCTATCCCCTATCCTATCCTATCCTCTATCCTATCCTTTCCTCAATCCTATTATATCCTCTATCCTATCCTATCCTCTATCCCATCCTATCCTATCCTCTATCCTATTATATCCTCTATCCTATCCTATCCTCTACCTTATTCTATACTCTATCCTATCCATTTACCTATCCAATCCTCTATCCTATCCTATCCTATCCTCTATCCTATCCTATCCTATCCTCTATCCTATCCTATCCTCTATCCTATCCTACCCTCTTTCCAATCCTATCCTCTATCCTATCCTATCCTCTATCCGATCATCTATCCTATCATATCCTCTATCCTATCCTATCCTCTATCTTATCCTATCCTCTATCCTAACCTCTATCGTATCCTCAATCCTATCCTCTATCATATCCAATCCTCTATCGTATACTCTATCCTATCCTATCCTCTATCCTATCCTATCCTCTATCCTATCCTATCCTCTATCCTATCCTATCCTCTATCCTCTATCCTCTATCCTATCCTATCCTCTATCCTATACTTTCCTCTATCCAATCCTATCCTCTATCCTATCCCATCCTCTATCCTTTCCTATCCTCTATCCTATCCTATCCTATCCTTTATCCTATCCTATCCTCTATCCTATCCTATCCTCTATCCTATCCTCTATCCTATCCTCTATCCTATCCTCTATCCTATCCTCTATCCTATCCTCAATCTTATCCTCTATCCTATCCTATCCTCAATCCTATCCTATCCTCTATTCTATCCTATCCTCTATCATATACTATCCTCTATCCTATCCTATCCTCTATCCTATCCTATCTTCTATCCGATTCTCTATCCTATCCTATCCTCTATCCTATCCTATCCTCTATCCTATCCTATCTTCTATCCTAACCTATCCTCTATCCTATTCTATCCTCTATCCTATCCTATCCTCTATCCCATCCTATCCTCTATCCTATCCTCTATCCTATCCTATCCTCTATCCTATCCTCTATCCTATCCTATCCTCTATCCTATCCTATCCTCTATCCTATCCTATCCCCTTTCCTATCCTATCCTCTATCCTACCCTATCCTCTATCCTATTCTATCCTCTATCCTATCCTATCCTCTATCCCATCCTATCCTCTATCCTATCCTATCCTCTATCCTATCCTATCCTCTATCCTATCCTCTATCCTATCCTATCCTGTATCCTATCCTATCCTCTATCCTATCCTATCCTCTATCCTATCCTATCCTCTATCCTATCCTATCCTTTATCCTATCCTATCCTCTATCCTATCATATCCTCTATCCTATCCTATCCTCTATCCTATCCTCTATCCTATCCTATCCTCTATCCTATCCTATCCCCTTTCCTATCCTATCCTCTATCCTATCCTATCCTCTATCCTATTATATCCTCTATCCTATCCTATCCTCTACCTTATTCTATACTCTATCCTATCCATTTACCTATCCAATCCTCTATCCTATCCTATCCTCTATCCTATCCTATCCTCTATCCTATCCTCTATCCTATCCTATCCTCAATCCTATCCTATCCTCTATCCTATCCTATCCTCTATCCTATCCTATCCTCTATCCTATCCTATCCTCTATCCTATCATATCCTCTATCCTATCCTATCCTCTATCCTATCCTCTATCCTATCCTATCCTCTATCCTATCCTATCCCCTTTCCTATCCTATCCTCTATCCTATCCTATCCTCTATCCTATTATATCCTCTATCCTATCCTATCCTCTACCTTATTCTATACTCTATCCTATCCATTTACCTATCCAATCCTCTATCCTATCCTATCCTCTATCCTATCCTATCCTCTATCCTATCCTCTATCCTATCCTATCCTCAATCCTATCCTATCCTCTATCCTATCCTATCCTCTATCCTATCCTATCCTCTATCCTATCCTATCCTTTATCCTATCCTATCCTCTATCCTATCCTATCCTCTATCCTATACTATCCTCTACCTTATCCTATCCGCTATCCTATCCAATTACCTATCCTATCCTCTATTATATCCTTTCCTCTATCCTATCCTATCCTCTATCCGATCCTCTATCCTATCCAATCCTCTATCCTATCCTCTATCCTATCCTCTATCCTATCCTCTATCCTATCCTCTATCCTATCCTATCCTCAATCCTATCCTATCCTCTATCCTATCCTATCCACTATCCTATCCTATCCTCTATCCTATCCTATCCTCTATCCTATCCTATCCTCTATCCTATCCTATCCCCTTTCCTATCCTATCCTCTATCCTATCCTATCCTCTATCCTATCCTTTCCTCAATCCTATTATATCCTCTATCCTATCCTATTCTCTATCCTATCCTATCCTCCATCCTATCCTATCCTCTATCCTATCCTATCCTCTATCCTATCCTATCCTATCCTATCCTCTATCCTATCCTATCCTATCCTATCCTATCCTCTATCCTATCCTATCCTCTATCTTATCCTATCCTCTATCCTATCCTCTATCGTATCCTCAATCCTATCCTCTATCATATCCAATCCTCTATCGTATACTCTATCCTATCCTATCCTCTATCCTATCCTATCCTCTATCCTATCCTATCCTCTATCCTATCCTTTCCTCAATCCTATTATATCCTCTATCCTATTCTATCCTCTATCCCATCCTATCCTATCCTCTATCCTATCCTATCCACTATCCTATCCTCTATCCTATCCTCTATCCTATCCTCAATCTTATCCTCTATCCTATCCTATCCTCAATCCTATCCTATCCTCTATTCTATCCTATCCTCTATCATATACTATCCTCTATCCTATCCTATCCTCTATCCTATCCTATCTTCTATCCGATTCTCTATCCTATCCTATCCTCTATCCTATCCTATCCTCTATCCTATCCTATCCTCTATCCTATTCTATCCTATCCTCTATCCTATCCTCTATCCTATCCTATCCTCTATCCTATCCTATCCTTTATCCTATCCTATCCTCTATCCTATCCTATCCTCTATCCTATACTATCCTCTACCTTATCATATCCGCTATCCTATCCAATTACCTATCCTATCCTCTATTATATCCTTTCCTCTATCCTATCCTATCCTCTATCCGATCCTCTATCCTATCCAATCCTCTATCCTATCCTCTATCCTATCCTCTATCCTATCCTCTATCCTATCCTCTATCCTATCCTATCCTCTTTCCTATCCTATCCTCTATCCTATCCTATCCTCTATCCTATCCTTTCCTCAATCCTATTATATCCTCTATCCTATCCTATTCTCTATCCTATCCTATCCTCCATCCTATCCTATCCTCTATCCTATCCTATCCTCTATCCTATCCTATCCTATCCTATCCTCTATCCTATCCTATCCTATCCTATCCTATCCTCTATCCTATCCTATCCTCTATCTTATCCTATCCTCTATCCTATCCTCTATCGTATCCTCAATCCTATCCTCTATCATATCCAATCCTCTATCGTATACTCTATCCTATCCTATCCTCTATCCTACCCTATCCTCTAATCCTATTCTATCCTCTATTCTATCCTATCCCTCTATCCCATCCTATCCTCTATCCTATCCTATTCTCTATCCTATCCTATCCTCTATCCTATCCTCTATCCTATCCTATCCTGTATCCTATCTTATCCTCTATCCTATCCTATCCTCTATCCTATCCTATCCTCTATCCTATCCTATCCTCTATCCTATCCTATCCTCTATCCTATCCTATCCTCTATCCTATCCTCTATCCTATCCTATCCTCTATCCTATCCTATCCTCTATCCTATATTATCCTCTATCCTATCCGATCCTGTATCCTATCCTATCCTCTATCCTATCCTATCCTCTATCCTATCCTCTATCCAATCCTATCCTCTATCCTATCCTATCCTCTATCCTATCCTATCCTCTATCCTATCCTATCCTATCCTCTATCCTATCCTATCCTCTATCCTATCCTATCCTCTATCCTATCCTATCCTCTATCCTCTATCCTCTATCCTATCCTATCCTCTATCCTATACTTTCCTCTATCCAATCCTATCCTCTATCCTATCCCATCCTCTATCCTTCCTATCCTCTATCCTATCCTATCCTCTATCCTATTATATCCTCTATCCTATCCTATCCTCTACCTTATTCTATACTCTATCCTATCCATTTACCTATCCAATCCTCTATCCTATCCTATCCTCTATCCTATCCTATCCTCTATCCTATCCTATCCTCTATCCTATCCTCTATCCTATCCTATCCTCTATCCTATCCTCTATCCTATCCTATCCTCTATCCTATAATCTATCCTATCCTATCCTCTATCCTATCCTATCCTCTATCCTATCCTATCTTCTATCCGATCCTCTATCCTATCCTATCCTCTATCCTATTCTATCCTCTATCCTATCCTATCCTCTATCCTATCCTATCCTCTATCCTATCCTATCCTCTATCCTATCCTATCCACTATCCTATCCTATCATCTATCCTATCCTATCCTCTATCCTATCCTATCCTCTATCCTATCCTATCCTCTTTCCTATCCTATCCTCTATCCTATCCTATCCTCTATCCTATCCTTTCCTCAATCCTATTATATCCTCTATCCTATCCTATTCTCTATCCTATCCTATCCTCCATCCTATCCTATCCTCTATCCTATCCTATCCTCTATCCTATCCTATCCTATCCTATCCTCTATCCTATCCTATCCTATCCTATCCTATCCTCTATCCTATCCTATCCTCTATCTTATCCTATCCTCTATCCTATCCTCTATCGTATCCTCAATCCTATCCTCTATCATATCCAATCCTCTATCGTATACTCTATCCTATCCTATCCTCTATCCTACCCTATCCTCTATCCTATTCTATCCTCTATTCTATCCTATCCTCTATCCCATCCTATCCTCTATCCTATCCTATTCTCTATCCTATCCTATCCTCTATCCTATCCTCTATCCTATCCTATCCTGTATCCTATCTTATCCTCTATCCTATCCTATCCTCTATCCTATCCTATCCTCTATCCTATCCTATCCTCTATCCTATCCTATCCTCTATCCTATCCTATCCTCTATCCTATCCTCTATCCTATCCTATCCTCTATCCTATCCTATCCTCTATCCTATATTATCCTCTATCCTATCCGATCCTGTATCCTATCCTATCCTCTATCCTATCCTATCCTCTATCCTATCCTCTATCCAATCCTATCCTCTATCCTATCCTATCCTCTATCCTATCCTATCCTCTATCCTATCCTATCCTATCCTCTATCCTATCCTATCCTCTATCCTATCCTATCCTATCCTCTATCCTATCCTATCCTCTATCCTATCCTATCCTCTATCCTCTATCCTCTATCCTATCCTATCCTCTATCCTATACTTTCCTCTATCCAATCCTATCCTCTATCCTATCCCATCCTCTATCCTTTCCTATCCTCTATCCTATCCTATCCTATCCTTTATCCTATCCTATCCTCTATCCTATCCTATCCTCTATCCTATCCTATCTTCTATCCGATCCTCTATCCTATCCTATCCTCTATCCTATCCTATCCTCTATCCTATTCTATCCTCTATCCTATCCTATCCTCTATCCTATCCTATCCTCTATCCTATCCTATCCTCTATCCTATCCTATCCTCTATCCTATCCTACCCTCTTTCCAATCCTACCCTCTATCCTATCCTATCCTCTATCCGATCATCTATCCTATCATATCCTCTATCCTATCCTATCCTCTATCTAATCCTATCCTCTATCCTATCCTCTATCGTATCCTCAATCCTATCCTCTATCATATCCAATCCTCTATCGTATACTCTATCCTATCCTATCCTCTATCCTATCCTCTATCCTATCCTATCCTCTATCCTATCCTCTATCCTATACTATCCTCTATCCTATCCTATCCTCTATCGTATCCTCTATCCTATCCTATCCTCTATCCTATCATATCCCCTTTCCTATCCTATCCTCTATCCTATCCTATCCTCTATCCTATTATATCCTCTATCCTATCCTATCCTCTACCTTATTCTATACTCTATCCTATCCATTTACCTATCCAATCCTCTATCCTATCCTATCCTCTATCCTATCCTATCCTCTATCCTATCCTATCCTCTATCCTATCCTCTATCCTATCCTATCCTCTATCCTATCCTCTATCCTATCCTATCCTCTATCCTATAATCTATCCTATCCTATCCTCTATCCTATCCTATCCTCTATCCTATCCTATCCTCTATCCTATCCTATCCTCTATCCTATCCTATCCTCTATCCTATCCTATCCTCTATCCTATCCTATCCTTTATCCTATCCTATCCTCTATCCTATCCTATCCTCTATCCTGTACTATCCTCTACCTTATCCTATCCGCTATCCTATCCAATTACCTATCCTATCCTCTATTATATCCTTTCCTCTATCCTATCCTATCCTCTATCCGATCCTCTATCCTATCCAATCCTCTATCCTATCCTCTATCCTATCCTCTATCCTATCCTCTATCCTATCCTCTATCCTATCCTATCCTCAATCCTATCCTATCCTCTATTCTATCCTATCCTCTATCATATACTATCCTCTATCCTATCCTATCCTCTATCCTATCCTATCCTCTTTCCTATCCTATCCTCTATCCTATCCTATCCTCTATCCTATCCTATCCTCTATCCTATCCTTTCCTCAATCCTATTATATCCTCTATCCTATCCTATTCTCTATCCTATCCTATCCTCCATCCTATCCTATCCTCTATCCTATCCTATCCTCTATCCTATCCTACCCTCTTTCCTATCCTATCCTCTGTCCTATCCTATCCTCTATCCTATCCTATCCTCTATCCTATCCTATCCTCTATCCTATCCTATCCTCTATCCTATCCTCTATCCTATCCTCTATCCTATCCTCAATCCTATCCTCTATCCTATCCTATCCTCAATCCTATCCTATCCTCTATTCTATCCTATCCTCTATCATATACTATCCTCTATCTTATCCGATCCTCTATCCTATCCTATCCTCTATCCTATCCTATCCTCTATCCTATCCTATCCTATCCTATCCTCTATCCTATCCTATCCTATCCTATCCTATCCTATCCTCTATCCTATCCTATCCTCTATCTTATCCCATCCTCTATCCTATCCTGTATCGTATCCTCAATCCTATCCTCTATCATATCCAATCCTCTATCGTATACTCTATCCTATCCTATCCTCTATCCTATCCTATCCTCTATCCTATCCTTTCCTCAATCCTATTATATCCTCTATCCTATCCTATCCTCTATCCCATCCTATCCTATCCTCTATCCTATCCTATCCACTATCCTATCCTATCCTCTATCCTACCCTATCCTCTATCCTATTCTATCCTCTATCCTATCCTATCCTCTATCCCATCCTATTCTCTATCCTATCCTATTCTCTATCCTATCCTATCCTCTATCCTATCCTCTATCCTATCCTCTATCCTATCCTATCCTGTATCCTATCTTATCCTCTATCCTATCCTATCCTCTATCCTATCCTATCCTCTATCCTATCCTATCCTCTATCCTATCCTATCCTCTATCCTATCCTATCCTATCCTCTATCCTATCCTATCCTCTATCCTATCCTATCCTCTATCCTATCCTATCCTCTATCCTATCCTATCCTCTATCCTATCCTATCCTCTATCCTGTCCTATCCTCTATCCTCTATCCTCTATCCTATCCTATCCTCTATCCTATACTTTCCTCTATCCAATCCTATCCTCTATCCTATGCCATCCTCTATCCTTTCCTATCCTCTATCCTATCCTATCCTATCCTTTATCCTATCCTATCCTCTATCCTATCCTATCCTCTATCCTATCCTCTATCCTATCCTCTATCCTATCCTCAATCTTGTCCTCTATCCTATCCTATCCTCAATCCTATCCTATCCTCTATTCTATCCTATCCTCTATCATATAGTATCCTCTATCCTATCCTATCCTCTATCCTATCCTATCTTCTATCCGATTCTCTATCCTATCCTATCCTCTATCCTATCCTATCCTCTATCCTATCCTATCCTCTATCCTATTCTATCCTCTATCCTATCCTATCCTCTATCCTATCCTATCTTCTATCCGATTCTCTATCCTATCCTATCCTCTATCCTATCCTATCCTCTATCCTATCCTATCCTCTATCCTATTCTATCCTCTATCCTATCCTATCCTCTATCCTATCCTATCTTCTATCCGATCCTCTATCCTATCCTATCCTCTATCCTATCCTATCCTCTATCCTATTCTATCCTCTATCCTATCCTATCCTCTATCCTATCCTATCCTCTATCCTATCCTATCCTCTATCCTATCCTATCCTCTATCCTATCCTACCCTCTTTCCAATCCTACCCTCTATCCTATCCTATCCTCTATCCGATCATCTATCCTATCATATCCTCTATCCTATCCTATCCTCTATCTAATCCTATGCTCTATCCTATCCTCTATCGTATCCTCAATCCTATCCTCTATCATATCCAATCCTCTATCGTATACTCTATCCTATCCTATCCTCTATCCTATCCTCTATCCTATCCTATCCTCTATCCTATCCTCTATCCTATACTATCCTCTATCCTATCCTATCCTCTATCGTATCCTCTATCCTATCCTATCCTCTATCCTATCATATCCCCTTTCCTATCCTATCCTCTATCCTATCCTATCCTCTATCCTATTATATCCTCTATCCTATCCTATCCTCTACCTTATTCTATACTCTATCCTATCCATTTACCTATCCAATCCTCTATCCTATCCTATCCTCTATCCTATCCTATCCTCTATCCTATCCTCTATCCTATCCTATCCTCTATCCTATCCTCTATCCTATCCTATCCTCTATCCTATAATCTATCCTATCCTATCCTCTATCCTATCCTATCCTCTATCCTATCCTATCCTCTATCCTATCCTATCCTCTATCCTATCCTATCCTCTATCCTATCCTATCCTCTATCCTATCCTATCCTTTATCCTATCCTATCCTCTATCCTATCCTATCCTCTATCCTGTACTATCCTCTACCTTATCCTATCCGCTATCCTATCCAATTACCTATCCTATCCTCTATTATATCCTTTCCTCTATCCTATCCTATCCTCTATCCGATCCTCTATCCTATCCAATCCTCTATCCTATCCTCTATCCTATCCTCTATCCTATCCTCTATCCTATCCTATCCTCAATCCTATCCTATCCTCTATTCTATCCTATCCTCTATCATATACTATCCTCTATCCTATCCTATCCTCTATCCTATCCTATCCTCTTTCCTATCCTATCCTCTATCCTATCCTATCCTCTATCCTATCCTATCCTCTATCCTATCCTTTCCTCAATCCTATTATATCCTCTATCCTATCCTATTCTCTATCCTATCCTATCCTCCATCCTATCCTATCCTCTATCCTATCCTATCCTCTATCCTATCCTACCCTCTTTCCTATCCTATCCTCTGTCCTATCCTATCCTCTATCCTATCCTATCCTCTATCCTATCCTATCCTCTATCCTATCCTATCCTCTATCCTATCCTCTATCCTATCCTCTATCCTATCCTCAATCCTATCCTCTATCCTATCCTATCCTCAATCCTATCCTATCCTCTATTCTATCCTATCCTCTATCATATACTATCCTCTATCTTATCCGATCCTCTATCCTATCCTATCCTCTATCCTATCCTATCCTCTATCCTATCCTATCCTATCCTATCCTCTATCCTATCCTATCCTATCCTATCCTATCCTATCCTCTATCCTATCCTATCCTCTATCTTATCCCATCCTCTATCCTATCCTGTATCGTATCCTCAATCCTATCCTCTATCATATCCAATCCTCTATCGTATACTCTATCCTATCCTATCCTCTATCCTATCCTATCCTCTATCCTATCCTTTCCTCAATCCTATTATATCCTCTATCCTATCCTATCCTCTATCCCATCCTATCCTATCCTCTATCCTATCCTATCCACTATCCTATCCTATCCTCTATCCTACCCTATCCTCTATCCTATTCTATCCTCTATCCTATCCTATCCTCTATCCCATCCTATTCTCTATCCTATCCTATTCTCTATCCTATCCTATCCTCTATCCTATCCTCTATCCTATCCTCTATCCTATCCTATCCTGTATCCTATCTTATCCTCTATCCTATCCTATCCTCTATCCTATCCTATCCTCTATCCTATCCTATCCTCTATCCTATCCTATCCTCTATCCTATCCTATCCTATCCTCTATCCTATCCTATCCTCTATCCTATCCTATCCTCTATCCTATCCTATCCTCTATCCTATCCTATCCTCTATCCTATCCTATCCTCTATCCTGTCCTATCCTCTATCCTCTATCCTCTATCCTATCCTATCCTCTATCCTATACTTTCCTCTATCCAATCCTATCCTCTATCCTATGCCATCCTCTATCCTTTCCTATCCTCTATCCTATCCTATCCTATCCTTTATCCTATCCTATCCTCTATCCTATCCTATCCTCTATCCTATCCTCTATCCTATCCTCTATCCTATCCTCAATCTTGTCCTCTATCCTATCCTATCCTCAATCCTATCCTATCCTCTATTCTATACTATCCTCTATCATATAGTATCCTCTATCCTATCCTATCCTCTATCCTATCCTATCTTCTATCCGATTCTCTATCCTATCCTATCCTCTATCCTATCCTATCCTCTATCCTATCCTATCCTCTATCCTATTCTATCCTCTATCCTATCCTATCCTCTATCCTATCCTATCTTCTATCCGATTCTCTATCCTATCCTATCCTCTATCCTATCCTATCCTCTATCCTATCCTATCCTCTATCCTATTCTATCCTCTATCCTATCCTATCCTCTATCCTATCCTATCTTCTATCCGATCCTCTATCCTATCCTATCCTCTATCCTATCCTATCCTCTATCCTATTCTATCCTCTATCCTATCCTATCCTCTATCCTATTCTATCCTCTATCCTATCCTATCCTCTATCCTATCCTACCCTCTTTCCAATCCTACCCTCTATCCTATCCTATCCTCTATCCGATCATCTATCCTATCATATCCTCTATCCTATCCTATCCTCTATCTTATCCTATCCTCTATCCTATCCTCTATCGTATCCTCAATCCTATCCTCTATCATATCCAATCCTCTATCGTATACTCTATCCTATCCTATCCTCTATCCTATCCTATCCTCTATCCTATCCTTTCCTCAATCCTATTATATCCTCTATCCTATCCTATCCTCTATCCCATCCTATCCTATCATCTATCCTATATTATCCTCTATCCAATCCCATCCTCTATCCTATCCTATCCTCTATCCTATCCTATCCTCTATCCTATCCTATCCTATCCTATCCTATCCTCTATCCTATCCTATCCACTATCCTATCCTATCCTCTATCCTACCCTATACTCTATCCTATTCTATCCTCTATCCTATCCTATCCTCTATCCCATCCTATTCTCTATCCTATCCTATTCTCTATCCTATCCTATCCTCTATCCTATCCTCTATCCTATCCTCTATCCTATCCTATCCTGTATCCTATCTTATCCTCTATCCTATCCTATCCTCTATCCTATCCTATCCTCTATCCTATCCTATCCTCTATCCTATCCTATCCTATCCTCTATCCTATCCTATCCTCTATCCTATCCTATCCTCTATCCTATCCTATCCTCTATCCTATCCTATCCTCTATCCTGTCCTATCCTCTATCCTCTATCCTCTATCCTATCCTATCCTCTATCCTATACTTTCCTCTATCCAATCCTATCCTCTATCCTATGCCATCCTCTATCCTTTCCTATCCTCTATCCTATCCTATCCTCTATCCTATCCTATCCTCTATCCTATCCTATCCTCTATCCTATCCTATCCTCTATCCTATCCTACCCTCTTTCAATCCTACCCTCTATCCTATCCTATCCTCTATCCGATCATCTATCCTATCATATCCTCTATCCTATCCTATCCTCCATCTTATCCTATCCTCTATCCTATCCTCTATCGTATCCTCAATCCTATCCTCTATCATATCCAATCCTCTATCGTATACTCTATCCTATCCTATCCTCTATCCTATCCTATCCTCTATCCTATCCTTTCCTCAATCCTATTATATCCTCTATCCTATCCTATCCTCTATCCCATCCTATCCTATCCTCTATCCTATCCTATCCTCTATCCTATCCTATCCTCTATCCTATCCTATCCTCTATCCTAACCTATCCTCTATCCTATTCTATCCTCTATTCTATCCTATCCTCTATCCCATCCTATCCTCTATCCTATCATCTATCCTATCCTATCCCCTATCCTATCCTCTATCCTATCCTATCCTGTATCCTATCCTATCCTCTATCCTATCCTATCCTCTATCCTATCCTATCCTCTATCCTATCCTATCCTCTATCCTATCCTATCCTCTATCCTATCCTATCCTCTATCCTATCCTCTATCCTATCCTATCCTCTATCCTATCCTATCCTCTATCCTATCCTCTATCCTATCCTATCCTCTATCCTATCCTATCCCCTTTCCTATCCTATCCTCTATCCTATCCTATCCTCTATCCTATTATATCCTCTATCCTATCCTATCCTCTACCTTATTCTATACTCTATCCTATCCATTTACCTATCCAATCCTCTATCCTATCCTATCCTCTATCCTATCCTATCCTCTATCCTATCCTATCCTCTATCCTATCCTATCCTCTATCCTATCCTATCCTCTATCCTATCCTCTATCCTATCCTATCCTCTATCCTATCCTCTATCCTATCCTCTATCCTATCCTCTATCCTATCCTATCCTCTATTCTATCCTATCCTCTATCATATACTATCCTCTATCCTATCCTATCCTCTATCCTATCCTATCTTCTATCCGATTCTCTATCCTATCCTATCCTCTATCCTATCCTATCCTCTATCCTATCCTATCCTCTATCCTATTCTATCCTCTATCCTATCCTATCCTCTATCCTATCCTATCTTCTATCCGATCCTCTATCCTATCCTATCCTCTATCCTATCCTATCCTCTATCCTATTCTATCCTCTATCCTATCCTATCCTCTATCCTATTCTATCCTCTATCCTATCCTATCCTCTATCCTATCCTACCCTCTTTCCAATCCTACCCTCTATCCTATCCTATCCTCTATCCGATCATCTATCCTATCATATCCTCTATCCTATCCTATCCTCTATCTTATCCTATCCTCTATCCTATCCTCTATCGTATCCTCAATCCTATCCTCTATCATATCCAATCCTCTATCGTATACTCTATCCTATCCTATCCTCTATCCTATCCTTTCCTCAATCCTATTATATCCTCTATCCTATCATATCCTCTATCCCATCCTATCCTATCCTCTATCCTATCCTATCCTCTATCCTATCCTATCCTCTATCCTATCCTCTATCCTATCCTATCTTCTATCCTAACCTATCCTCTTTCCTATTCTATCCTCTATCCTATCCTATCCTCTATCCCATCCTATCCTCTATCCTATCCTCTATCCTATCCTATCCTCTATCCTATCCTCTATCCTATCCTATCCTGTATCCTATCCTATCCTCTATCCTATCCTATCCTCTATCCTATCATATCCCCTTTCCTATCCTATCCTCTATCCTATCCTATCCTCTATCCTATTATATCCTCTATCCTATCCTATCCTCTACCTTATTCTATACTCTATCCTATCCATTTACCTATCCAATCCTCTATCCTATCCTATCCTCTATCATATCCTATCCTCTATCCTATCCTATCCTCTATCCTATCCTCTATCCTATCCTCTATCCTATCCTCTATCCTATCCTATCCTCTATCCTATCCTCTATCCTATCCTATCCTCTATCCTATAATCTATCCTATCCTATCCTCTATCCTATCCTATCCTCTATCCTATCCTATCCTCTATCCTATCCTATCCTCTATCCTATCCTATCCTCTATCCTATCCTATCCTCTATCCTATCCTATCCTCTATCCTATCCTATCCTTTATCCTATCCTATCCTCTATCCTATCCTATCCTCTACCCTATACTCTCCTCTACCTTATCCTATCCGCTATCCTATCCAATTACCTATCCTATCCTCTATTATATCCTTTCCTCTATCCTATCCTATCCTCTATCCGATCCTCTATCCTATCCAATCCTCTATCCTATCCTCTATCCTATCCTCTATCCTATCCTCTATCCTATCCTCTATCCTATCCTATCCTCTATCCTATCCTATCCTCAATCCTATCCTATCCTCTATTCTATCCTATCCTCTATCATATACTATCCTCTATCCTATCCTATCCTCTATCCTATCCTATCCTCTTTCCTATCCTATCCTCTATCCTATCCTATCCTCTATCCTATCCTTTCCTCAATCCTATTATATCCTCTATCCTATCCTATTCTCTATCCTATCCTATCCTCCATCCTATCCTATCCTCTATCCTATCCTAACCTCTATCCTACCCTCTTTCCTATCCTATCCTCTGTCCTATCCTATCCTCTATCCTACCCTATCCTCTATCCTATCCTATCCTCTATCCTATCCTATCCTCTAATCTATCCTTTCCTCAATCCTATTATATCCTCTATCCTATCCTATTCTCTATCCTATCCTATCCTCTATCCTATCCTCTATCCAATCCCATCCTCTATCCTATCCTATCCTCTATCCTATCCTATCCTCTATCCTATCCTATCCTATCCTATCCTCTATCCTATCCTATCCTCTATCCTATCCTATCCTCTATCCTTTCCTATCCTCTATCCTATCCTATCCTATCCTATCCTTTATCCTATCCTATCCTCTATCCTATCCTATCCTCTATCCTATCCTCTATCCTATCCTCTATCCTATCCTCAATCCTATCCTATCCTCTATCCTATCCTATCCTCTATCCTATCCTATCCTCTATCCTATCCTATCCTCTATCGTATCCTATCCTCTATCCTATCCTATCTTCTATCCGATCCTCTATCCTATCCTATCCTCTATCCTATTCTATCCTCTATCCTATCCTATCCTCTATCCTATCCTATCCTCTATCCTATCCTATCCTCTATCCTATCCTATCCTCTATCCTATCCTATCCTCTATCCTATCCTCTATCCTATCCTATCCTCTATCCTATCCTCTATCCTATCCTCTATCCTATCCTCAATCTTATCCTCTATCCTATCCTATCCTCAATCCTATCCTATCCTCTATTCTATCCTATCCTCTATCATATACTATCCTCTATCCTATCCTATCCTCTATCCTATCCTATCTTCTATCCGATTCTCTATCCTATCCTATCCTCTATCCTATCCTATCCTCTATCCTATCCTATCCTCTATCCTATTCTATCCTCTATCCTATCCTATCCTCTATCCTATCCTATCTTCTATCCGATCCTCTATCCTATCCTATCCTCTATCCTATCCTATCCTCTATCCTATTCTATCCTCTATCCTATCCTATCCTCTATCCTATCCTATCCTCTATCCTATCCTATCCTCTATCCTATCCTATCCTCTATCCTATCCTACCCTCTTTCCAATCCTACCCTCTATCCTATCCTATCCTCTATCCGATCATCTATCCTATCATATCCTCTATCCTATCCTATCCTCCATCTTATCCTATCCTCTATCCTATCCTCTATCGTATCCTCAATCCTATCCTCTATCATATCCAATCCTCTATCGTATACTCTATCCTATCCTATCCTCTATCCTATCCTATCCTCTATCCTATCCTTTCATCAATCCTATTATATCCTCTATCCTATCCTATCCTCTATCCCATCCTATCCTATCCTCTATCCTATCCTATCCTCTATCCTATCCTATCCTCTATCCTATCCTATCCTCTATCCTATCCTATCCTCTATCCTAACCTATCCTCTATCCTATTCTATCCTCTATTCTATCCTATCCTCTATCCCATCCTATCCTCTATCCTATCCTCTATCCTATCCTATCCCCTATCCTATCCTCTATCCTATCCTATCCTGTATCCTATCCTATCCTATCCTCTATCCTATCCTATCCTCTATCCTATCCTATCCTCTATCCTATCCTATCCTCTATCCTATCCTATCCTCTATCCTATCCTATCCTCTATCCTATCCTCTATCCTATCCTATCCTCTATCCTATCCTCTATCCTATCCTATCCTCTATCCCATCCTATCCTCTATCCTATCCTATCCTCTATCCTATCCTATCCTCTATCCTATCCTCTATCCTATCCTATCCTCTATCCTATCCTATCCCCTTTCCTATTCTATCCTCTATCCTATCCTATCCTCTATCCTATTATATCCTCTATCCTATCCTATCCTCTACCTTATTCTATACTCTATCCTATCCATTTACCTATCCAATCCTCTATCCTATCCTATCCTCTATCCTATCCTATCCTCTATCCTATCCTCTATCCTATCCTATCCTCTATCCTATCCTCTATCCTATCCTCTATCCTATCCTCTATCCTATCCTATCCTCTATCCTATAATCTATCCTATCCTATCCTCTATCCTATCCTATCCTCTATCCTATCCTATCCTCTATCCTATCCTATCCTCTATCCTATCCTATCCTCTATCCTATCCTATCCTTTATCCTATCCTATCCTCTATCCTATCCTATCCTCTATCCTATCCTATCCTCTATCCTATCCTATCCTCTATCCTCTATCTTCTATCCTATCCTATCCTCTATCCTATACTTTCCTCTATCCAATCCTATCCTCTATCCTATCCTATCCTCTATCCTTTCCTATCCTCTATCCTATCCTATCCTATCCTTTATCCTATCCTATCCTCTATCCTATCCTATCCTCTATCCTATCCTCTATCCTATCCTCTATCCTATCCTCAATCCTATCCTCTATCCTATCCTATCCTCAATCCTATCCTATCCTCTATCCTATCCTATCCTCTATCCTATTCTATCCTCTATCCTATCCTATCCTCTATCCTACCCT
Source organism: Halictus rubicundus (assembly GCF_050948215.1). NCBI lineage: Eukaryota > Metazoa > Arthropoda > Insecta > Hymenoptera > Halictidae > Halictus > Halictus rubicundus. Next base: position 16,991 of record NW_027489331.1, on the reverse strand, counting down.
ATCCTCTATCCTATCCTATCCTCTATCCTATCCTATCCTCTATCCTATCCTACCCTCTTTCCAATCCTATCCTCTATCCTATCCTATCCTCTATCCGATCATCTATCCTATCATATCCTCTATCCTATCCTATCCTCTATCTTATCCTATCCTCTATCCTATCCTGTATCGTATCCTCAATCCTATCCTCTATCATATCCAATCCTCTATCGTATACTCTATCCTATCCTATCCTCTATCCTATCCTATCCTCTATCCTATCCTATCCTCTATCCTATCCTATCATCTATCCTATATTATCCTCTATCCTATCCTATCCTGTATCCTATCCTATCCTCTATCCTATCCTATCCTCTATCCTATCCTATCCTCTATCCTATCCTATCCTCTATCCTATCCTATCCTCTATCCTATCCTATCATCTATCCTATATTATCCTCTATCCTATCCTATCCTGTATCCTATCCTATCCTCTATCCTATCCTATCCTCTATCCTATCCTATCCTCTATCCTATCCTATCCTCTATCCTATCCTCTATCCAATCCCATCCTCTATTCTATCCTATCCGCTATCCTATCCGCTATCCTATCCTATCCTCTATCCTATCCTATCCTATCCTATCCTCTATCCTATCCTATCCTCTATCCTATCCTATCCTCTATCGTCTATCCTCTATCCTATACTATCCTCTATCCTATACTTTCCTCTATCCAATCCTATCCTCTATCCTATCCTATCCTCTATCCTTTCCTATCCTCTATCCTATCCTATCCTATCCTATCCTTTATCCTATCCTATCCTCTATCCTATCCTATCCTCTATCCTATCCTCTATCCTATCCTCTATCCTATCCTCAATCCTATCCTCTATCCTATCCTATCCTCTATCCGATCATCTATCCTATCATATCCTCTATCCTATCCTATCCTCTATCTTATCCTATCCTCTATCCTATCCTCTATCGTATCCTCAATCCTATCCTCTATCATATCCAATCCTCTATCGTATACTCTATCCTATCCTATCCTCTATCCTATCCTATCCTCTATCCCATCCTATCCTCTATCCTATCCTATCATCTATCCTATATTATCCTCTATCCTATCCTATCCTGTATCCTATCCTATCCTCTATCCTATTCTATCCTCTATCCTATCCTATCCCCTATCCTATCCTATCCTCTATCCTATCCTATCCTCTATCCTATCCTTTCCTCAATCCTATTATATCCTCTATCCTATCCTATCCTCTATCCCATCCTATCCTATCCTCTATCCTATCCTATCCTCTATCCTATCCTATCCTCTATCCTACCCTATCCTCTATCCTATTCTATCCTCTATCCTATCCTATCCTCTATCCCATCCTATCCTCTATCCTATCCTATCCTCTATCCTATCCTATCCTCTATCCTATCCTCTATCCTATCCTATCCTGTATCCTATCCTATCCTGTATCCTATCCTATCCTCTATCCTATCCTATCCTCTATCCTATCCTATCCTCTATCCTATCCTCTATCCAATCCCATCCTCTATCCTATCCTATCCTCTATCCTATCCTATCCTCTATCCTATCCTATCCTCTATCCTATCCTATCCTATCCTATCCTCTATCCTATCCTATCCTCTATCCTATCCTATCCTCTATCCTTTCCTATCCTCTATCCTATCCTATCCTATCCTATCCTTTATCCTATCCTATCCTCTATCCTATCCTATCCTCTATCCTATCCTCTATCCTATCCTCTATCCTATCCTCAATCCTATCCTCTATCCTATCCTATCCTCAATCCTATCCTATCCTCTATTCTATCCTATCCTCTATCATATACTATCCTCTATCTTATCCGATCCTCTATCCTATCCTATCCTCTATCCTATCCTATCCTCTATCCTATCCTATCCTATCCTATCCTCTATCCTATCCTATCCTATCCTATCCTATCCTCTATGCTATCCTATCCTCTATCCTATCCTCTATCCTATCCTATCCTCTATCCTATCCTCTATCCTATCCTATCCTCTATCCTATCCTATCCTCTATCCTATCCTATCCTCTATCCTATCCTCTATCCTATCCTATCCTCTATCCTATCCTATCCCCTTTCCTATCCTATCCTCTATCCTATCCTATCCTCTATCCTATTATATCCTCTATCCTATCCTATCGTCTACCTTATTCTATACTCTATCCTATCCATTTACCTATCCAATCCTCTATCCTATCCTATCCTCTATCCTATCCTATCCTCTATCCTATCCTCTATCCTATCCTATCCTCTATCCTATCCTCTATCCTATCCTCTATCCTATCCTCTATCCTATCCTATCCTCTATCCTATAATCTATCCTATCCTATCCTCTATCCTATCCTATCCTCTATCCTATCCTATCCTCTATCCTATCCTATCCTCTATCCTATCCTATCCTCTATCCTATCCTATCCTCTATCCTATCCTATCCTTTATCCTATCCTATCCTCTATCCTATCCTATCCTCTATCCTATCCTATCCTCTATCCTATCCTATCCTCTATCCTATCCTATCCTCTATCCTCTATCTTCTATCCTATCCTATCCTCTATCCTATACTTTCCTCTATCCAATCCTATCCTCTATCCTATCCTATCCTCTATCCTTTCCTATCCTCTATCCTATCCTATCCTATCCTTTATCCTATCCTATCCTCTATCCTATCCTATCCTCTATCCTATCCTCTATCCTATCCTCTATCCTATCCTCAATCCTATCCTCTATCCTATCCTCTATCCAATCCCATCCTCTATCCTATCCTATCCGCTATCCTATCCGCTATCCTATCCTATCCTCTATCCTATCCTATCCTATCCTATCCTCTATCCTATCCTATCCTCTATCCTATCCTATCCTCTATCGTCTATCCTCTATCCTATACTATCCTCTATCCTATACTTTCCTCTATCCAATCCTATCCTCTATCCTATCCTATCCTCTATCCTTTCCTATCCTCTATCCTATCCTATCCTATCCTATCCTTTATCCTATCCTATCCTCTATCCTATCCTATCCTCTATCCTATCCTCTATCCTATCCTCTATCCTATCCTCAATCCTATCCTCTATCCTATCCTATCCTCTATCCGATCATCTATCCTATCATATCCTCTATCCTATCCTATCCTCTATCCTATCCTATCCTCTATCCTATCCTATCCTCTATCCTATCCTGTATCCTATCCTATCCTCTATCGTCTATCCTCTATCCTATACTATCCTCTATCCTATACTTTCCTCTATCCAATCCTATCCTCTATCCTATCCTATCCTCTATCCTTTCCTATCCTCTATCCTATCCTATCCTATCCTATCCTTTATCCTATCCTATCCTCTATCCTATCCTATCCTCTATCCTATCCTCTATCCTATCCTCTATCCTATCCTCAATCCTATCCTCTATCCTATCCTATCCTCAATCCTATCCTATCCTCTATTCTATCCTATCCTCTATCATATACTATCCTCTATCTTATCCGATCCTCTATCCTATCCTATCCTCTATCCTATCCTATCCTCTATCCTATTCTATCCTCTATCCTATCCTATCCCCTATCCTATCCTATCCTCTATCCTATCCTATCCTCTATCCTATCCTTTCCTCAATCCTATTATATCCTCTATCCTATCCTATCCTCTATCCCATCCTATCCTATCCTCTATCCTATCCTATCCTCTATCCTATCCTATCCTCTATCCTACCCTATCCTCTATCCTATTCTATCCTCTATCCTATCCTATCCTCTATCCCATCCTATCCTCTATCCTATCCTATCCTCTATCCTATCCTATCCTCTATCCTATCCTCTATCCTATCCTATCCTGTATCCTATCCTATCCTGTATCCTATCCTATCCTCTATCCTATCCTATCCTCTATCCTATCCTATCCTCTATCCTATCCTCTATCCTATCCTCTATCCTATCCTATCCTCTATCATATCCTATCCTCTATCCTATCCTATCCTCTATCCTATCCTATCCTCTATGCTATCCTCTATCCTATCCTATCCTCTATCCTATCCTCTATCCTATCCTATCCTCTATCCTATCCTCTATCCTATCCTCTATCCTATCCTATCCTCTATCCTATCCTATCCTCTACCCTATCCTATCCTCTATCCTATCCTATCCTCTATCCTATCCTATCCTCTATCCTATCCTCTATCCTATCCTATCCTCTATCATATCCTATCCTCTATCCTATCCTATCCTCTATCCTATCCTATCCTCTATCATATCCTATCCTCTATCCTATCCTATCCTCTATCCTATCCTATCCTCTATCCTACCCTATCCTCTATCCTATTCTATCCTCTATCCTATCCTATCCTGTATCCCATCCTATTCTCTATCCTATCCTATTCTCTATCCTATCATATCCTCTATCCTATCCTCTATCCTATCCTCTATCCTATCCTATCCTGTATCCTATCTTATCCTCTATCCTATCCTATCCTCTATCCTATCCTATCCTCTATCCTATCCTATCCTCTATCCTATCCTATCCTCTATCCTATCCTATCCTATCCTCTATCCTATCCTATCCTCTATCCTATCCTATCCTCTATCCTATCCTATCCTCTATCCTCTATCCTCTATCCTATCCTATCCTCTATCCTATACTTTCCTCTATCCAATCCTATCCTCTATCCTATCCCATCCTCTATCCTTTCCTATCCTCTATCCTATTCTATCCTATCCTCTATCATATACTATCCTCTATCTTATCCGATCCTCTATCCTATCCTATCCTCTATCCTATCCTATCCTCTATCCTATTCTATCCTCTATCCTATCCTATCCCCTATCCTATCCTATCCTCTATCCTATCCTATCCTCTATCCTATCCTTTCCTCAATCCTATTATATCCTCTATCCTATCCTATCCTCTATCCCATCCTATCCTATCCTCTATCCTATCCTATCCTCTATCCTATCCTATCCTCTATCCTACCCTATCCTCTATCCTATTCTATCCTCTATCCTATCCTATCCTCTATCCCATCCTATCCTCTATCCTATCCTATCCTCTATCCTATCCTATCCTCTATCCTATCCTCTATCCTATCCTATCCTGTATCCTATCCTATCCTGTATCCTATCCTATCCTCTATCCTATCCTATCCTCTATCCTATCCTATCCTCTATCCTATCCTCTATCCTATCCTATCCTCTATCATATCCTATCCTCTATCCTATCCTATCCTCTATCCTATCCTATCCTCTATGCTATCCTCTATCCTATCCTATCCTCTATCCTATCCTCTATCCTATCCTATCCTCTATCCTATCCTCTATCCTATCCTCTATCCTATCCTATCCTCTATCCTATCCTATCCTCTACCCTATCCTATCCTCTATCCTATCCTATCCTCTATCCTATCCTATCCTCTATCCTATCCTCTATCCTATCCTATCCTCTATCATATCCTATCCTCTATCCTATCCTATCCTCTATCCTATCCTATCCTCTATCATATCCTATCCTCTATCCTATCCTATCCTCTATCCTATCCTATCCTCTATCCTATCCTATCCTATCCTCTATCCTATCCTATCCTCTATCCTATCCTATCCTCTATCCTATCCTATCCTCTATCCTCTATCCTCTATCCTATCCTATCCTCTATCCTATACTTTCCTCTATCCAATCCTATCCTCTATCCTATCCCATCCTCTATCCTTTCCTATCCTCTATCCTATTCTATCCTATCCTCTATCATATACTATCCTCTATCTTATCCGATCCTCTATCCTATCCTATCCTCTATCCTATCCTATCCTCTATCCTATTCTATCCTCTATCCTATCCTATCCCCTATCCTATCCTATCCTCTATCCTATCCTATCCTCTATCCTATCCTATCCTCTATCCGATCATCTATCCTATCATATCCTCTATCCTATCCTATCCTCTATCTTATCCTATCCTCTATCCTATCCTCTATCGTATCCTCAATCCTATCCTCTATCATATCCAATCCTCTATCGTATACTCTATCCTATCCTATCCTCTATCCTATCCTATCCTCTATCCCATCCTATCCTCTATCCTATCCTATCATCTATCCTATATTATCCTCTATCCTATCCTATCCTGTATCCTATCCTATCCTCTATCCTATTCTATCCTCTATCCTATCCTATCCCCTATCCTATCCTATCCTCTATCCTATCCTATCCTCTATCCTATCCTTTCCTCAATCCTATTATATCCTCTATCCTATCCTATCCTCTATCCCATCCTATCCTATCCTCTATCCTATCCTATCCTCTATCCTATCCTTTTTTTTTTTTTTTTTTTTTTTTTTTTTTTTTTCCGAGGAGGTAATCACTATTACGGATACCCGACCCCTCCCGGGGGGGAGTGGGCCGGGTTATGTGGGACTCCTCGGCTGGTGGGTGCAATGCCGAGTATACCCACTAACTCCTCCCCGTCCGTCCCTAGGCTCCTGGGGGCACCCGTGGTCCGCGCGCGCATGTCTATCCGGTGTGCCCCCGCCTTAGCATTCCTCCCTGGGTGGGGGACGCGGCCTCCACCCTATCCTACTCTATCCGAAGGCGCCACGCAACGGACGACGTGAAGCCTTCCCCCCCATTTAGGCCGCCCGATGGACGTCCGGGCCCCCGCCCGAGACGTCCGACGGCCTCCGGGGACGCCATTGGCAACCGAGTATAAGGAGACCGTCGGTCCCCCGCCTCGAGATCACCAAGGGCGCCCCCGCCCGCGTTAAGGACGCCGCAACGGAGGCACGCCCCCGGGGCGTGCCCTGCGTCTCCTTCTCCCACCCCTTCGGCCGGGATCGTGATTTCGCTCACGACCCCGTTCCGCAGCCTCCTTCTGCAGCATTACCTGCTCGCAGAAGGAGGCGAACCCTCTCCACGCCCCCTCGCCGCCCGCTGCCGCCGAGACGACAGCCGGAAGCGAGAGGTCATGGCCCACTGCGCGCCGCAGAGCACGGCGCTCACCCGCCCACGCTGGACACTCCTCCAGAGTGTGCTGCGCCGTGTCCCGCGACTCGCCGCAGTGGTGACACGCCTCCTCGGCCTCCCGCCCGATGCGACACAGGTACACACCGAAGCAACCGTGCCCGGTCATCACCTGCGTCACTCGGTAGGAGACCCTATGCCCCATCCATCCCCTGTTCCACCGGTCGAACACGGGGAGGATGGCCCGAACGGCCCGCCTCCCTCCTTCCTCCGTCCCGTGAAGGCTTTCGCGCCATTCCCGGGCGGCGGCCCGCCGAGCGCGGCCCCTGTACTCCGCCACATCGAGCGCCACCTGATCCGGAGCCATCCCCCTCCGCTGGAGGTCCCTGGCGTACCCGTGTACGTCCGACAACACGCGGGCCTCCAGCTCGAGGGGGATAAGCCCCGACATCACCATCGCCGTCGCGTAAGAGATGGTGCGATACCCCCGCACGATGCCAATGGCCAGCCTGCGCTCGATTCGGCGCAGCAGTGCTCGCACACCGCTACGCCCCCCGGCCAAGACATCGTACGCCCACACAGGGGCTCCGTACAGGACTAAAACCCGCACCACCACCGCGAACAGGCGACGCACCCGTCCACAGGGTCCCCCGAGGTTCGGGAGAAGACGACCGAGCGCAGCGGTCGCCCTCTCCGCCCGGGGCACTAGCGACTCGATGTGGCGGCAGAAACGCCACAGGCCGTCGAGCTCGAGTCCCAGGTACCGCATCTGGAACCCGACCTCGACCGCTCCCCCCCCCCCACGGCGATCCAGCACTGGGGAGGCGCCGCCAGCCGGGCCCGGTGGTAAAACCACATGGCCCTGGTCTTAGCGACGGACACCTCTAGGCCCAGAGACCGGATCGCGCGTACCGCGCGCCACGCGCCGCGCTCCGCCAGGCAGACGGCCTCCTTCGTATACCTCCCGGTGGCAAGCACCAACGTGTCGTCGGCGTAACACGTTAGGCTGACACCGGGAGGCATCCCCTCCCGCAGGACGCTGTCGTACGCGAGGTTCCACAGCAACGGGCCCAACACCGAGCCCTGTGGAACCCCCCGCACGACGCTCCTGCGAATCATCCCGTACCGGCCAGGATATTCTATGCTCCTGTCGGAGAGATAGTCCCCGATCACCCTCCTAAGGTACGGAGGCACCTGGTGGAAGACCAGGGCCTCCGAAATTCTATCCCAGGGGACGGTGTTGAACGCGTTGGCGATATCCAAGGAGATCGCCAACGCAACACCGCCCCCCTCCGTACAGGCCCCCGAGAGAGCCCTCACCCGCCGAATTGCGTCGACGGTGGAGAGACCCCCCCGGAAGCCGAACTGCGCCTCGCTCAGATCGGGGACTCCTCCCCCCGACAGGTGCCGGACGAGGCGTCCAACGAGAACGCGCTCGAACAACTTCCCCGCCTCGTCCAGCAAGCAAATTGGCCGGTACCCGGAGGGCGAGTCCCGGGACTTGCCCGCCTTTGGAAGGAGGACCAGCCTGCCCGACTTCCATAGTGGGGGGAACACTCCCTCCCTCAGACAACTGTTGAACAGCCGCCTGAGTTCGGGAGCGAGCCCCCCCTCCAATGCCAAGACCAACGCGCGGCCCGACACCCCGTCAGGACCCGGGGCCTTGCGGCCCACCCGACGGGCCCTGGTCACCGCCTCCCCGAGCTCGCCGGCTGACACCTCCCACTCCGCGGACCAGGAGAGAGGCTCCTGGCCCGGATGGAGGCGGTGTCGCTGTCCCCCCTCACGCGGGAAGAGAGACGTCACCACCTCCTCGAGTAAGGGAGGGTCCATCGATTCCGTCAGTGGGGGGGCCCACGCGCGCAGCTTGCTCATTACAAGCTTATACGGGCGCCCCCACGGATCCGCGTCCACCGTGCCGACGAGCTCCGACCACGCGTCCGCCTTGGCCTTCGCGATGGCCCTCCGGAGAGTCCCGAGCGCGGCTCGGTACTCCCCGTGGAGCCTCGCCTCCTCGTCGTCGCGCCTCCTGCGCGCTCGGCCATACTGGCGCCGCGCGGCATTGCAGGCACGCCGAAGCTCTGCAATGCCCGCGGACCACCAGTATGCCGCCCTTCTATGGTCGGACCGGCTCCGGGGCACCGCGGTGTCGCACACCGCCGTCATCACCTCCCGGAGCCGCTCCGCCCCGCGCGCCGGTGCCCCCCCAGCCGGCTGGGGCCCCCCCCACGTTACCGCGGCGACAGCGGCCCGGAACAGGTCCTCGTCCGCCCTGTTCCACGCCCATCGCGGCCGTCGGTCCACCCGGCCGTGCCGGGAATCCCGCGCGTAGAGGGCGGCGGGCCACACGTCCATGACTATGGGCGTGTGGTCAGAGGCCAGCTCTAGTTCTTCCGCCACCCTCCATCCCGACACTCGGCGCACGGCCGACGGCGTCCCCCATGTCAGATCGACAATAGAGACACCCTGCGGCCGCACGCACGTCGGCGTGGATCCCCGGTTAATCAACCGGAGATCCAGGCCGGACGCCCAGTCTAACACCTCGCTTCCCCTAGTGGTCGTCCTGGGACTCCCCCACGATACCGCGTGGGCATTGAAGTCTCCCAGGACGAGAACCGGACGGGCGCTGCACCGCGCGATGCAGCTACTCAGCCCGCCCAGGAACCCCCGAAAATGATCGAGGCCACGGTTCGGCGAGATATAAACTCCGACGACCGCGATGTCCCCCCACCGCACCGCCACGAATCCCTCGCCTCTCTCCAGAAGGGAGATCGACGGGGACCCGCGGCGGCCCTCCGCCACTATGGCGACGGAGCCGGCCTCGTCCCCCACCCAGAAGGGGTGATCGGGAACGGAGTACGGCTCCGCCGCCACTGCCAACCCAGTCCCCCGCTCGCGCACGGCCTGGACAAACAAGTCCTGGGTCGCACGCGAGTGGTTGAGGTTCGCCTGCAGAACCGGAATAGGCCTGAAAACAGCCTACCCTGACATTTGCTCTGCAGGCTCCCCCCCCTGGTGGGACTGGGCCCCCGGTGTAGTCGGCTGCTGCTGCGCGGGTGCAGCCGCCGACTTTTCCCCTCTTCCCTTCACCGCCGCGCGACCCCTCCTCGGAGCCGGGGCACACGCTTTGGCCCCGAACCTGTGGTTCGAGGGCCTCCCCAGATCCGCGCAGAGCGGGCATCTGGGGGCAGCCCCACAGGCCGAGGCGCGGTGCTCGGTCGCACCGCACCGATAGCACCTCGCGCTCCTGTCGACCGTGCTTTTACAGGTCGACCGCGTGTGCCCCGTCTCCAAGCAGCGGAAGCACTGAAGGGGTCGCTCCCTCAGTGCCTCCACCCGCGCCGAGGACCAGCCGACCAGCAGCCGGCCCCCCGCCACCACCTTCCTGACGGCCGCGAGGGGGCCCTGGGCCCAACAGGAGCCCAGCACCCGCTCAGAGGCGGACCTCCGGATCTCTCCGACCCGGAACTCGGCCTCCGAGCACCCCCCCGCAGCCGCAAGTGCCGCCGCGACCTCCCTTGCGCTAACCGAGTCGTCCAGGCCAGCGACGCGCAACTCGCCTCGCTTGACGGCCTGGACGACTTTAACCCCAGTCCCTTGTAAGGCCTCAGAGACCCTCGTGGAGAGGGCCCGTGCCTTCTCTTGGCCCTCCGGGCCCTTTACCTCCAGGAGGATCCCCCCCGTCTTGGTCCTCCTGGGGAGCACCCCCGACTCAATCCCCAGCGCCTTGAGGTCTATTGCCTCTCTGGCCCTGGCGATCACTCCCGCGTAGGTGAGCTTACAGCTCTCGGGGATCGTGATCGCCACGGCCCCGGACTTGGGGGCGCGCCCCAGGGCAACAACCCTCCCACTTGACGGCTTCGCCGTGATCGCGCCGGCCCCCTTTCGCGTGCCGACCGCCGAACCCCCGGTCGCCGTCCTCCGTTTCGCCGAAGCAGCGGCCGCCAACTCGGCGGCGAGGGCTATGGCCGCCCTCTCCTCCGCCGCTGCCCGCCTCCTCTCCGCCTTCCTCGCGGACTTCGACTTCGCCACCGACCAGGAGGCTGGGTCGACCGGCGGCGGGATGTCCACGGGTGGCACCACCCCGGCGCTGGACACCACCACCGGCCCAGTCCTCTTGGTTTCGACCACCGCCGGCGGAGAAGCCACCGGCGGGGCATCGCGCGTCCCTCCCCCCCTGCCCTGGAGAGCCGGAACCATCCCGGCCAGGATTGCCCGGAAACGATTCTCCATTCTCGTTTCCAGCTCGGCATTCCTGGCCGCCACCATCGCGTCGACGCGGAGGAGAAGGGCTTGAGGGTCCAGTACCCCCGCCCCCTCCGCCGCCCGCGTCGCCGCTTCCGCCGCCGGTCCCGTCCCCGCGGTCCCGCCTGAGGAGGCGGAGGGTACCGCCCCAGGGGCCGTCTTTCCCGCGACCGCCCGCTTCTCCGCCTCCGCGACGCGAAGCCTCGCCCGGAGGTCCTGTACCTCCTTGGCGAGGGCCTCGGTCTGTTGGCGGAGACGGGCGACCTCCTGGCTATTGCCCCACGCCGTGCCAGTGTATGCCCGCTGCACCAGCGTAGTGCAATAGGCCCTGGCCAGCGCGGAGCAATCTCTGAGCTCCTTGGCAAAATTGCCCTTGAGGCCCCTGGAGACGGTGGAGACGCCCTCCACACGTCTCATCGCGTCCTCCACCTCCTCCGCCAGCTGCGCCGTCGGCAGCTTCCCCGCGGACTCCATTAGCTCCGCGATTTTGTGGAGCTGGCCCCTCTCGGCGCGGTCGCTGAGCACCTGCTCAGCACCCGCCCCCGAGGAGCCCTCCTCAGGGGTCCCCCCGACGACCCTCCCGCTGCGCGTCTGCAGCCCCCCTCCTGCCACGGACGGCTCCAGCCGGGGCCGCTTCCCCGTCGGAGCTCCGTCCGCCCCCCGCATCTCGGCTCCCGCGCGCGACACGCCCGCGTCCGAATCTCCCGAAATCTGTGATGACGTTTCCGTCACCACAGCTTCGCTGGTAGTATTTACCTCCGAAGGGGCCCAGTGGTCCACCACCTTCGGCTCGCAGTCGTTGGATAACGACGCGCTGTGGCCTGCTCGCCCACCAACAGTCGCGCCGGTACTGGGGTATCCCTCCCCTGCACCGTAAACTAAACTCTTTTCCTTTGTGCCGTCCATGTCAATTTTGTGAAACACCCAGCCTTGCCCTGGTCCGTCACCGAAAATCCCGTCCCAACTCGGCAGTTTTCGCCCCTCCGTGCGAACCTTACCGGCAAGGGTGCCCCTACCAGGATCCGAAGATCCCGCCGGCATTGCCTCGCACATCGTCGAGGCTACTTCCTGCCGCGTACCCCCCGCTCCGTTAGCCACCCACAGTCGTGAGTGCCCAGGTCCCCATCCTCTATCCTATCCTATCCTCTATCCTACCCTATCCTCTATCCTATTCTATCCTCTATCCTATCCTATCCTCTATCCCATCCTATCCTCTATCCTATCCTATCCTCTATCCTATCCTATCCTCTATCCTATCCTCTATCCTATCCTATCCTGTATCCTATCCTATCCTGTATCCTATCCTATCCTCTATCCTATCCTATCCTCTATCCTATCCTATCCTCTATCCTATCCTCTATCCAATCCCATCCTCTATCCTATCCTATCCTCTATCCTATCCTATCCTCTATCCTATCCTATCCTCTATCCTATCCTATCCTATCCTATCCTCTATCCTATCCTATCCTCTATCCTATCCTATCCTCTATCCTTTCCTATCCTCTATCCTATCCTATCCTATCCTATCCTTTATCCTATCCTATCCTCTATCCTATCCTATCCTCTATCCTATCCTCTATCCTATCCTCTATCCTATCCTCAATCCTATCCTCTATCCTATCCTATCCTCAATCCTATCCTATCCTCTATTCTATCCTATCCTCTATCATATACTATCCTCTATCTTATCCGATCCTCTATCCTATCCTATCCTCCTATCCTATCCTCTATCCTATCCTATCCTATCCTATCCTCTATCCTATCCTATCCTATCCTATCCTATCCTCTATGCTATCCTATCCTCTATCCTATATTCTATCCTATCCTATCCTCTATCCTATCCTCTATCCTATCCTATCCTCTATCCTATCCTATCCTCTATCCTATCCTATCCTCTATCCTATCCTCTATCCTATCCTATCCTCTATCCTATCCTATCCCCTTTCCTATCCTATCCTCTATCCTATCCTATCCTCTATCCTATTATATCCTCTATCCTATCCTATCGTCTACCTTATTCTATACTCTATCCTATCCATTTACCTATCCAATCCTCTATCCTATCCTATCCTCTATCCTATCCTATCCTCTATCCTATCCTCTATCCTATCCTCTATCCTATCCTATCCTCTATCCTATCCTCTATCCTATCCTCTATCCTATCCTCTATCCTATCCTATCCTCTATCCTATAATCTATCCTATCCTATCCTCTATCCTATCCTATCCTCTATCCTATCCTATCCTCTATCCTATCCTATCCTCTATCCTATCCTATCCTCTATCCTATCCTATCCTCTATCCTATCCTATCCTTTATCCTATCCTATCCTCTATCCTATCCTATCCTCTATCCTATCCTATCCTCTATCCTATCCTATCCTCTATCCTATCCTATCCTCTATCCTCTATCTTCTATCCTATCCTATCCTCTATCCTATACTTTCCTCTATCCAATCCTATCCTCTATCCTATCCTATCCTCTATCCTTTCCTATCCTCTATCCTATCCTATCCTATCCTTTATCCTATCCTATCCTCTATCCTATCCTATCCTCTATCCTATCCTCTATCCTATCCTCTATCCTATCCTCAATCCTATCCTCTATCCTATCCTCTATCCAATCCCATCCTCTATCCTATCCTATCCGCTATCCTATCCGCTATCCTATCCTATCCTCTATCCTATCCTATCCTATCCTATCCTCTATCCTATCCTATCCTCTATCCTATCCTATCCTCTATCGTCTATCCTCTATCCTATACTATCCTCTATCCTATACTTTCCTCTATCCAATCCTATCCTCTATCCTATCCTATCCTCTATCCTTTCCTATCCTCTATCCTATCCTATCCTATCCTATCCTTTATCCTATCCTATCCTCTATCCTATCCTATCCTCTATCCTATCCTCTATCCTATCCTCTATCCTATCCTCAATCCTATCCTCTATCCTATCCTATCCTCTATCCGATCATCTATCCTATCATATCCTCTATCCTATCCTATCCTCTATCTTATCCTATCCTCTATCCTATCCTCTATCGTATCCTCAATCCTATCCTCTATCATATCCAATCCTCTATCGTATACTCTATCCTATCCTATCCTCTATCCTATCCTATCCTCTATCCTATCCTATCCTCTATCCTATCCTCTATCCTATCCTATCCTCTATCGTCTATCCTCTATCCTATACTATCCTCTATCCTATACTTTCCTCTATCCAATCCTATCCTCTATCCTATCCTATCCTCTATCCTTTCCTATCCTCTATCCTATCCTATCCTATCCTATCCTTTATCCTATCCTATCCTCTATCCTATCCTATCCTCTATCCTATCCTCTATCCTATCCTCTATCCTATCCTCAATCCTATCCTCTATCCTATCCTATCCTCAATCCTATCCTATCCTCTATTCTATCCTATCCTCTATCATATACTATCCTCTATCTTATCCGATCCTCTATCCTATCCTATCCTCTATCCTATCCTATCCTCTATCCTATTCTATCCTCTATCCTATCCTATCCCCTATCCTATCCTATCCTCTATCCTATCCTATCCTCTATCCTATCCTTTCCTCAATCCTATTATATCCTCTATCCTATCCTATCCTCTATCCCATCCTATCCTATCCTCTATCCTATCCTATCCTCTATCCTATCCTATCCTCTATCCTACCCTATCCTCTATCCTATTCTATCCTCTATCCTATCCTATCCTCTATCCCATCCTATCCTCTATCCTATCCTATCCTCTATCCTATCCTATCCTCTATCCTATCCTCTATCCTATCCTATCCTGTATCCTATCCTATCCTGTATCCTATCCTATCCTCTATCCTATCCTATCCTCTATCCTATCCTATCCTCTATCCTATCCTCTATCCTATCCTCTATCCTATCCTATCCTCTATCATATCCTATCCTCTATCCTATCCTATCCTCTATCCTATCCTATCCTCTATGCTATCCTCTATCCTATCCTATCCTCTATCCTATCCTCTATCCTATCCTATCCTCTATCCTATCCTCTATCCTATCCTCTATCCTATCCTATCCTCTATCCTATCCTATCCTCTACCCTATCCTATCCTCTATCCTATCCTATCCTCTATCCTATCCTATCCTCTATCCTATCCTCTATCCTATCCTATCCTCTATCATATCCTATCCTCTATCCTATCCTATCCTCTATCCTATCCTATCCTCTATCATATCCTATCCTCTATCCTATCCTATCCTCTATCCTATCCTATCCTCTATCCTACCCTATCCTCTATCCTATTCTATCCTCTATCCTATCCTATCCTGTATCCCATCCTATTCTCTATCCTATCCTATTCTCTATCCTATCATATCCTCTATCCTATCCTCTATCCTATCCTCTATCCTATCCTATCCTGTATCCTATCTTATCCTCTATCCTATCCTATCCTCTATCCTATCCTATCCTCTATCCTATCCTATCCTCTATCCTATCCTATCCTCTATCCTATCCTATCCTATCCTCTATCCTATCCTATCCTCTATCCTATCCTATCCTCTATCCTATCCTATCCTCTATCCTCTATCCTCTATCCTATCCTATCCTCTATCCTATACTTTCCTCTATCCAATCCTATCCTCTATCCTATCCCATCCTCTATCCTTTCCTATCCTCTATCCTATTCTATCCTATCCTCTATCATATACTATCCTCTATCTTATCCGATCCTCTATCCTATCCTATCCTCTATCCTATCCTATCCTCTATCCTATTCTATCCTCTATCCTATCCTATCCCCTATCCTATCCTATCCTCTATCCTATCCTATCCTCTATCCTATCCTTTCCTCAATCCTATTATATCCTCTATCCTATCCTATCCTCTATCCCATCCTATCCTATCCTCTATCCTATCCTATCCTCTATCCTATCCTATCCTCTATCCTACCCTATCCTCTATCCTATTCTATCCTCTATCCTATCCTATCCTCTATCCCATCCTATCCTCTATCCTATCCTATCCTCTATCCTATCCTATCCTCTATCCTATCCTCTATCCTATCCTATCCTGTATCCTATCCTATCCTGTATCCTATCCTATCCTCTATCCTATCCTATCCTCTATCCTATCCTATCCTCTATCCTATCCTCTATCCTATCCTATCCTCTATCATATCCTATCCTCTATCCTATCCTATCCTCTATCCTATCCTATCCTCTATGCTATCCTCTATCCTATCCTATCCTCTATCCTATCCTCTATCCTATCCTATCCTCTATCCTATCCTCTATCCTATCCTCTATCCTATCCTATCCTCTATCCTATCCTATCCTCTACCCTATCCTATCCTCTATCCTATCCTATCCTCTATCCTATCCTATCCTCTATCCTATCCTCTATCCTATCCTATCCTCTATCATATCCTATCCTCTATCCTATCCTATCCTCTATCCTATCCTATCCTCTATCATATCCTATCCTCTATCCTATCCTATCCTCTATCCTATCCTATCCTCTATCCTATCCTATCCTATCCTCTATCCTATCCTATCCTCTATCCTATCCTATCCTCTATCCTATCCTATCCTCTATCCTCTATCCTCTATCCTATCCTATCCTCTATCCTATACTTTCCTCTATCCAATCCTATCCTCTATCCTATCCCATCCTCTATCCTTTCCTATCCTCTATCCTATTCTATCCTATCCTCTATCATATACTATCCTCTATCTTATCCGATCCTCTATCCTATCCTATCCTCTATCCTATCCTATCCTCTATCCTATTCTAT